>NC_135497.1:417482682-417654354 GCF_052857255.1 Amblyomma americanum | reverse complement strand
TAATCAGGGTGAAATGCTTGGGAAATGGGTCTTTGACTCAACCTTGAGCAAACTAAAATACCTTGTGCTATGGCGCTCTGTGGCCATATATGCCCTTGCGCCATAAAAATTCGCTATCATCATCATCATTATCATCATCAACTCCTTTGAGGTCCTTCTTTGCCTAACAGTGGAGACCTTAAGAGCGCTCCACTGCACGGCTGAGAAACAAACCACGTTTTCCGAGTATACGTTTGGAGAAAACGGTGCATAATACTTTTTTTTCTCTTTCCTTAAGGCTGGCTCATTCATGGTATAGTTTTCGTGAGTGGAAGAAAATGCTTCGTAGTTACCGGATAGTAAAGGATCCACCGAGGCGCATGGTGAGTGTTGGAAACATGATCAAAGCGCTCAAAATTATGACTCGATAACCGCATTACCATTTTTATCAGCAGCGTCATTGTCAGCAGCACTACGTCCATGCTTGTGCTTCATGACAGCGTTATTCACCGAACATGAGGCAAAATTATAATGAAACTGAACAATGTGCACAGTTTAGGACGGATTCTTTTTCACATTGTTAAGAACGGAGACCTGCGGCCAGCCCCAAGACTTCGATAAAACATGTGTGCCTCTCCAACTACCTCATGGAACCCTCCCGAGAACGCAAATTGGCGCTTTTTCTTTCGCCCACGACAGCATATTTGTCCACAAATTTAACGCACGGGCCAGCCGCGCCTGGATAAATGGTCCCACTGGACACGGTGGACAGCGGAGACATCGGCGTTGCTGTGGTACTTGCAACGAAGGGTGCCATAAGGTCGCAGCACAAAAACACCCTTCTTCACTCAGGCATCGTGTCCAACATGAAGCGGACGAAGGCATTCCGTCATGGAAACGAGTACGGGGAGACAACGGCAGAGAACAAGGCAGTAGCAACAATATACCCCATTCCAAGGATGCGGGACCAGCTTTCGTGCTGAACAAGTCGCCGATGGCTCCTCGGCCCGTTCATCCTCTGCTTCCATGGAATGACCGCGAGGAGGTATTCTGGGAATTTCTAGTTTGGACGAAGACCAATCCTCTAACAGCACACTCGCGAATCCACAAGTAGTGATCTGGGGATTGAGAACTTCTGAATTAGACCAGACGATGCATGTTTAAAGAGCCCCACCCTCTTTCGCTTGGAAATATCGAAATTAAACGTTCTTTGTTCAGTCCTTCCTTCGAAGTTGCTCGCTGGTCCTCGTAACACAGCAGCAGCGCTTCCGGATGAAGGACCCGTGGACCTCGACCTTCCAGAGAGGAGACCCAGGCGAAGACCCGCATCTAACAACTGGCTCGCAGCAGCGACCCAATCCATTCTGCTGCTGCCTGCTGTTTACATCCGGGAGTCCTGAATGAAAATGCGTGTCAGAAATGTTTGCTCTTCTTTTTTTCTTTTCTTCAGATCAGTTTTAACTCCACGGTTAAACCCGCCATAATAGTTTGCGTGCGATATGATGACTTTAATGTCATTAGTTATGGAAACAAGTTCCAAAATTCACGCGCTTTCAGCGCTGGCATACACGTTGAGGACCAAAAAAAGCCAATGAGGCAAGTCAAAATTATCGCTTGGATGGGCTTTTGCTCACTGAGTTTGTGTGAGGCTTGACCTTAAGGGTGCCCTTGGGCAAGCCATAAAAAATGAATAAAATAAATATTGCCGCGACTGGGATTTACCCACGGCGGCGCGAACAGATCATCTACGCTGGCCACTGCACGAGAGCACTATGCTATTGCCGCAGCCGATCAAGCCTCCTGTTAAGCTGCGAAGCATTCTCGCGCTATCTTCATTAACTAATACTTCTATCGAACTAGTATCGTCGCCAGGCGTGCCGACGACCCAGCAAAGCAATAAGCCAACCAGTCTAAACACATGCCTTCGGACGACTACTCGGTTTACATGCGTTAAACCCTACCACATTTTTAACTCCTTTACCCACTTCTAGTCAGCTGAAAGGGATATGAAAACAAACCATGCACTGAGTGCGTGCTTTTCTAAGCGATCATTTTAGGCCGCCAGCTGATTTTATTCAAAGTACTCCGGACCTCACAGAGGCCGAAACCTTAACTATCAACCTGGCCTTAGGACAACAGACGGGGATAAATTCACTCGCAAACGGAAGTGACTCAAAACATGTACTTGCACTTTTTTCGGAGGTGGAGTGTGCTCTAACAAGATGCATACACACCGCAAGAACATTCGCCTCTCCTCCCAGCACGCACATACGTTCGCACACATAAGGTGCACACGCGCGCGCACACGCACACATGGCCGGACGGACGCCGCTCCGATCACCGAGGAACCAAAGAAAGCGAAGCCACTAAGCGTAGAGCCCGGCCGCAGAAAAGGCAGTCCCACAGACAAACAAGCTTCTGGGCAGCGTAATTTCCGCGCAGCCAGCGTTAAACAACGTCTTCGTCGGAAGCCCGATGTTTCTTTCGACCGCGCTTGTGTGTCACTTTTTTCTCTTCATCGGTCGCAAGCAGGGCGACGAGGAGGGAGGAATTGTTTCCGTTTCCCGCGATCTCTCTTGCCTTGCTTGTGTAGCCTGTGCAGTGCGCGCGCCGGTCGGCTCAGTTTGTTCTCGTCCCTCTCGGTGCCCGTTGTGTACTGCACCACGAATGACCGATTGTTTGCCGAGAGAAACGAGCAAGCAGTTTCCCTCGCCCCCGGGTTCCCTCTCTCCGGCAGTTGCAGATGGACCGTTGATTAGGTTTTTGTCGACCTCCGCGGAGCCCCGGTGCCGCCGCCGGCCCGCGGCTCTCTACGCAGAATGCTTAAGCGACTACTCGGTTGAGACACCGGATTATGGCCTGCCTCGAGCTCATACAGACGTCGCCTGAGGGACGTGTGAGGAATGCAACCCGCCAGCCCTCAGTTGGCCGAGTTTTCTCGGAATTTCCCCGTTTGTTTTCTGGAACGTTGCTCGTTGTAGCAGGCGTGTAGTCGAGTCCGCTTGGCTTCGCGTAGCTGGCGGTTGCTTGCAGGAAACCTGAACAGGGACCAGTAGCCGTGATTGCCACCGACAAAGGCACATTTTTCTTTTAATTACTACCTCAAATGGATCGACATCATATGAAGTCGCTACTAAAGTCTTTTGTTGGCGAACAACCTTGGCCGGAGCTCTAAGAATTCAAAATAGGAAAACTCTAGCACAGTTCTCCTGTTTGCGCGAAGCAGATCTCTGGCGATATAGATTACTGAGGAAAGATGTGCTGTCGAACGTTTATTTCACTATTTGTTATGGGGCTGAGGCCTAAGGCATTGTTCTGAATGAAATTTTTATCAATAATGGCGTGTAAGAGAATACGTGCAAGCTGCAACATGGATCCTCTGCTCTGTTTCGATACCGATGTTTTGATCCTCATCAGTGACCACTCCTAAAAAACAAACAGCTTACGTTTATTAAGATGTATACGCGTATAACATTTTTCCTTTAGTACTTCTCATTACAAAGGTGTAATTTATATTTTTTATTATACATTAAATGAAGTCAAATTTTTTTGCTTTATATAAAGGGAACAAAACAAATTCGATCTTCGAATTAGGTTATTCGCGAGATACGATTTCGCAACTGAACAGAAAATATAAAAAAAGTCATCTGCGTCAACTTGGAACGTTATATCAACAACTTCAAGCTTCAAGCACGAAATATCAGAAGGAAGTTTTTGAATTTTAGGTCGACTGTACTTACTGTAGATCTTTATCTTTCTACCCTCATACGGGGTACATATAAGGCTAAAAAAACGATACCTTTAGTGAAAATAGACCCGTACTTTTGGTATGCTCTCCCGTATGATGGTCGCTGAATAGCGAAGGATTTTACAGCAGCTCGGTGAAAGGCGGATCTCTGAGTGAGTGGCGTGTCTTAATCTACACGAGTTAGTGCGCGCTGAAGAATCGCAAGTCTCCGGGTGGTTGCTGCAGCCAATGGTGCTTTAATTGTACCTTTTGACCACACCAGTTAAAGAAAGGTTTGGTTGGTTTAAGGGGGTTTAACGTCCCAAAGCGACAAAGTAAAGGGCTCCGGAAATTTCGACCACCTGGAGTTCTTTAACGTGCACTGACATTGCACAGCACACGGGCCTCTCGAATTTCGCCTCGATCGAAATTCTACCACCGCGGCCGGGATCGAACCCGCGTCTTTCGGGCCAGCAGCCGAGCGCCATAACCGCTCAGCTTCCGCGGCGGCAGTTACAGAAAGAGGAAGATGACGGCACCACCATGCGATAACCCTGTGCTGACACGACTAATATGAGCAGCGTATTGATACCAACAATGCTGATGAAAATTTTTATCGCAGCAGATCCTAGGCAGAGTACTTGGGCACGAATTCTACCTGACCTAAGCAAGTGGCACGTGATTTCATGGAATCACAACTTGTTCACTGTGGAGTGGAAGGAATCAGAGCGAGACGAAGGCTGTCACAGGTACTCAGCTCTCACACCCTTCTGAGTTCACCACATCACCAGTCTTCACGGCTAAGAGTGAGAGGGAGTGAGGGAGGGGGGCGCATCAGTTGATCCAACCTGGCGGCAGTACGAAAGACTTAATCAGAGTTCAGCTTAGGTAGAAGGGCGCTTGTTTTAAACTTTCCTGCTAAACTCGCGCTTGTTCGTCATTTGTGGCAGCCTCGCGTGAGCTTTGTGTGCGGTCTCGTTTCTGAGTTTCGTAAAGGAGTAAAGGAAAGATAAGGCAGAAATTGCGGTCTGGCGCTTTAAACCGCCCGGTGCGAAAGTGCAGCGCTACGCGCGCGACTGGCCTTAAAAAGGATCTCGTGTATATGGCATCGGCTGTGAAGATTCTTGTACAATGGGCAGATGAAATCACTAGAAGCACAGTTTTGTGAATTTAGAACCTCAGGTAAGCAAGATACCCCGCAATTCTCATGCTGCATGCTCAGAAAAGAACTTATAACAGTTTTCCAGTCACTGTCGTTTGAGTTTTAGCTAATAAAGCTGTGCTGTTTTGCATTTTCTTTTGTCATCACAGCTTTTATTAAGGACATGCTATAAAACAGTTTAACGTCCGAAAGCGAATCATGCTATGAGGAGCGCCGTAGTGAAGGGCCGCGGAAAATTCGACCACCTGGGATTCTTTATTGTGCACCAACATTGCACAGTACATGGACCTCTAGAATTTCGGTTCCATCGAAATTCGACCACCGCGGCCAGGATCGAACCTGCGTCTTTCGCATCAGCAGCCGAGTGCCGTAACCACTGAGCCACCGGGGCCAGTCTTCAATGATGAATATAAGTTTATAATCGTCCATATAAATGGAAAGCGAGAATAATGAGGTCGCCTTTTCCGGAGTCCACTTTGATGGAGCAATTAACCGCGCCTTGTTTGATGGTCACCAGTGGATAGAAGGCACCTATTGAAGTAAAGCCGATGCAATACAATTCTTTTCGCCCGAACCTATTCGTTTTTGGCATCCGCTCATCTCAATGGCGGATTGCATTGACAGAGAGGGCATGAAACGAAAAAATGTGCGAAAAAAATCTCAATGAAAAAAAAACGGATTGAAATTATTAAATGACCCCCTCGCTCTTCATGGATAAGATATCAGATCGTCATAGCGATAGCCGCCGTGGTGGCTGAGTGGATATGGCGCTCAGCAGCAGACTCGAAAGACGCGGGTTCGATCCCGGCCGTGGCGGTCGAATTTTGATGGAGGCGAAATTCTGGGGGCCCGTGTACTGTGTGATGTCAGTGCACGTTAAAGAACCCCAGTTAGTCAACATTTCCGGAGCCCTTCACTACGGCGTCCCTAATAACCTGAGTCGCTTTGGGGCATTAACTCCTCATATTCTATGAGATCATCATAACGTGCACGCCGTAATAAGGACTCCCATTACAAACACAGGCTGTCAAAAGTCTCTTCGCACTGGGAATGTGTTCTTTACTCATGTGTGATCAGTAATATTTGTTAAAAGTGACCCCTCCGTATGTTGCATAAGCCCCTCAAGTCTAGGGAAATCACCTTTTTTGAAATATTGGCTCGGTATGCGATAACTGCACTGTCATTGAGCAGCAAGCGTTTCACTGCAGCGTGGAAACTTCTTAATCCGATGCTCTCTGTGTATTGCAGGCACCAGAAAGTTTTTAGCGGTGTCTATGCGAGTCCTCTGAGCAGCAAGTGTAACTGGCTCACTGCGTCAGTAGACACCTCAGTTGCGCTTTGAGGTACGTGGTGGTGGTGTCTACGTGAAAATCCGTGCTTTCACACAATATTTCGTGCTTAGCAACAGAAAAGAGCCAGCCATTTTTTTTTTATTTCGGGAAGGTTGTGATGATGCCACAAGGTCACGTGACCTAGCTGGCCCCCTACCTCCTGGTTGCTTCTCTGGGGCTTTTTCCGGGATTTTTCTCTCACGGTCGACGGCGCCGACGACGACGACGCCGTATTTTCCACGATCCGAGCTAGCTAAGCCTGCCGCGTTAAAATGCCAAGCAGCATTGCTCCCCGCATGTAAAACTGCAAGTCCTTTGTGCTGTGTCAGTAGTTTGCGCACTGCGCACAGAGAGCGCCACAATTCCGTGCCGCTCGGGTTTGTTTGCGTCACTGTGCAAAGAGGGCGCCACGAACCAATGCGCTCTAGGATGGCTCGATGTAGTTGCCAAAGAAACGCTGTATCAAGGCACCCTACTGTGATCACGAAATAGGAGCCCACATGCTATAGCATTTCCGTGCGCAACAATCGCATTGATGGGCTGTGAATTCGTATTTTGCCCCATCTGTATATCCGTGCCGAACTTCGAGACCATTTGTTGTACCTCAGAATTACGGACTGTTTGTCTTGGTCTAGTTAGTGCATGATTCAAGAGAACAGCGGCGCAACTACGACAACACAATAAAGAACCCTCCACAGGCGCACACTACCAACTGCTTATATGACAGAAAAGAGGCATATTTATAACACAGTGATTATGCGTGCCTGACTTCGGTGTTGTAAATATTCCTCTTTTCTTTCAAATAAACAGCTGGTAGTGTGCGCCTGTGGAGGGTTCTTCCTTGTATTGTCAAAGTTGCACCGCTGTTCTTCATTTTTTCTACCGGTTGGACACGGGCATGCATGCAGCGACCAATGGTAGGTATATCATAATAATAATGATAATAATTGGTTTTGGGGGAAAGGAAATGGAGCAGTATCTGTCTCATATATCGTTGGACACCTGAACCGCACCGTAAGGGAAGGGATAAAGGAGGGAGTGAAAGACGAAAGGAAGAAAGGGGTGCCGTAGTGGAGGGCTCCGGAATAATTTCGACCACCTGGGGATCTCTAACGTGCACTGACAACGCACAGCACACGGGCGCCTTAGCGTTTTTCCTCCATAAAAACGCAGCCGCCGCGGTCGGGTTCGAACCCGGGAACTCCGGATCAGTAGTCGAGCGCCCTAACCACTGAGCCACCGCGGCGGGGCGTAGGTATATCAAATTCGCGCTATTCAATGTGCACGACGGCGCCCGCATGGTCGTTTTCCCGCCAGCATCGCGCGCTTTCTGCGAAGCCGTTTAAACGCGGTTACACCGCAAACCTTACAAAAACAGCAACGACAAAAGAAGTAGAACAAAGATGTTGCTGTATGGCCAACCGCTGCGCTCGCCTTCTCTCTTTGCAAATGTGCATTGTTGTTCTCTTGAAACTTCATGCATGCAATTGCCTTAAATCAGTCGCTCAGTTTTTTCCTTTTTATGCTTCTTTATCGCCTTTGTTGTTACTTTGGCTTTGTTTTGTTACTCAATTCCCTTCTGGCTTAGTTGCACCCTCTACCTCTCTTCCTATTGCAATATTGGACAACCCGTTTTAGATATTTTGTTTTTTGTCACAAAAGAGCCTTCCGTGAATTATTTCCTAAGTCCGACATCCACAAACGTGTCTCACGCGGAAAGATCGGCCTAACTCTTACTGTGCTCAATAATCTCGTCAGGGGATCCTGCGCCTCTAACCGCTGTAGTGATGGAGGATCATGGCAACGTTCGATATTGCGACCCACAATGCCAATTCAGAAAACATAGAAACTGGGCTCGCCTTCTGTGTTGACTGCCTTCAATTGCGCAGTATATTCCTGCGGCATAAGTACAAAATAAAAAAGTTAATTAGTTACGTATATTCATCTAATTGGGGCTTACTGAGCTCCATCAAATAAATAAAGTCCGCTTTGCTGTACAAACTCTCTACATAGGCCACTCCAGCGCATCTCTCAATTTTTCAATTAAAATCTGTAAAAGTCGAAGAAAATCATTCGATATTCTGATTAATGCTAACAAAGTTAACTTTCCTCGAAAGATTAACTCTGCTCGCGTTTGAAGAGAATATGCGAGTTAGTACAACGTTCGACACCTTTCGTTGCGGCGATGTATTAAGGCGTCGCAGAACGGAGGCGGTCACTTTGCGCCGGCGTTGCTTCAAACCTCCCTCAGGGCGTTAAATTTTATAATTAAAGTTGTTAGTGGTTCAAACCTCGAGCGCACAATCGCGGCAATTAACCTGCAGCTACGTCAGGAGGCACGTAGTACATGCATGGTCTGCGCACGCCCGCATTTCACGGCGTGATGGATGCAGGGTCACGCCAGCTGGATCCTTTCAATTCGAAGCTACCGTGACAATCATCTCATAGTAGCGACATACCTTCCAGGGAAAGGAGGTAGGGCTCGGGAATTCTAATTGCAATGTGGTATGCGTGGTATATTGAGAGAAGGGGTCGACATGTGGAGGCCACAAGTGTAGAGAGTATCGCGAAAAGAGTAGTGTGTGGAAAGACTTCTGAGAAATGCAAAAACCACCTACGGTTGGTCTCGAGAGCGGGCATTGGTCGCTACCCACATTGTACAGTGCGAAGGGGGTGAAGTAATGGGTCCAGTACAAGTTGGGAGCGTAGCTTAGAGCTGTGTTATAGCACAAGTTGAACGTCTGTACAGCGCAGTCTACACTCCAGACCTGGTGCGTCCGAATTTCGGAAACCCTGCTTCAAAAGCTTAAGGCCGAAGGAAAGAAGAATAACAAGCAAGACGAAAGAAAAAGGAAGCCACTAGCTGTTATTTCGTACTTCCATAAGCTCTCGCTCAACTTAAAAAAGGTAGGGAAGAGAATCGGTGTTAATGTTGTCTTTTTGGCCCCTTGCAAACTTACGAAGGTCTGTACCTTCTTGGCCAACCCAAAGAATTTATAAGCGGTGCGCAAATGAACACGTTCATCCCCTCACGGAATGTACCACGTGTGTTATATATGAGGTCATTGAAAGTACGGAAGTGTGTACATATGCCAAACCGGTAAGTGTATAAATGACGCGTTACTGGAACACCACCACCTTATAAGAAACAAGTCCGGCGGCCATTTGGAATTGTGAGCCACTGTACACAAGAACGCGAATCAAAGCACATGCTCGGACTGGAATCGAAATGGTTATCATAGAGGCTGTGCTCATCGCCAAAGCCGGGGACGGGTGTGTCACACTCCTTCTATGCTACTGACCGACAAGGAATATTGTTTTCTAAAACGTTAATTTTGACACAGCTTTTGCGTTCATGTACTGACTTTACTGCAATACGTGGCACACTTCCCAGCACCTGTAGCTTGTGAGAAAAAGTGAGTAGCCAAGATCTAAAGCGTTTAAAATGACTCGCTTGAAATCATCAAATTTATTTCAACAGGCCTGCATTGCCGGGTCACACCTGCTCACACTCAAGCATGTTGCTTTACGCCAAGGGTGCATCGGGAACCCAGTGCGCGGGGGCAGTAAACCTGAAAGCAACCCTGCTCCTCTTTCTTAGCCAGAAATGTGGTCGACGTGTTCCTCTCCTCGTTCCCTCAGCCAAATTACAGTGGTCGTGCATTCGCTTCGTCGTTTTAGTGACGGCTCAAATGATGTGCGCAGTTACCCTCCTCAGCGTGTACCCCTCATGCATTGATGCACTCAGTGACGGAGCGACTGGCAAAGTGGTCGAAAAGGAATTGCAACAGCATGCATCCGTAGCAAATTACGCAACTTTTTCGCGAATTGGCGGCTCTGCCTTCCGACTAGCAGCTTTCCTCCCGAATAAATAAAAGAATAATAAAATGTCCCAGCTTACCTTGCAAGCAGACAAAGAATCTCCGCTTCGCGGGCAACAGCAGCGCTGCAAAACATTCAGACGGAGACGGCACCACGCGCGTCTGGTATATGATACAATGGTTGCGGGAATGCGATTCCTTCCCTGCTCACCGCGCGGAAGCACCGCCAGGCGGCTGATGACTAGGCTCGCGGAATTTCCACACCGCGAGTCAGGCGTCGCGTTACAAGCGTCATTTGTTAGCCCGGAATGGCGGCAACGTTACACGATGCGTGCGAACGATGAATGGGCGGCGTGGAAGGGCAGCATCGTAAGACAAAGAATACGGACGTTTGGTCGGGTAGCTGGATGAGTTACCCTCTGCCATCCAGGGTACTCAGTACAGAAACAGGAGCACAATTTTTCATGTTGCTTTGTTTTGTTCCTTTCTTTTACATTGCGCGTTAGCATTTTACGCTTTCAGAAGGTGACTGATATACTCTAATCTGGGAAGAAACTCAGTATAGTGCAAGAAACACGTCGATTTTAATGCTGCGACTTAAGACCAAACTAAGACTAATTGATAACCATGTTGAGGAAATTTTGAGGAAAAGAAGAGAATTCAGAAAAAAAAAGTGGTTGATCATAAAATCGAAAGCAGAGAAATGGCCCACTTTCCGGATTCATCGTTATGCCTTCTGGTTCCATATCACTGAGCTTCCTTCTATGCGTGTGTGCGCGCGCGCGCACGTTCATAATATTCATGTGCTGTACAGCCCTCTAATTTTTTTAATGCTTAATGTCTTATTCAACTTGCAGTCTCTGACTTATTAAATACTGGTTTGGATTAAGGGGGTTTAACGTCCTAAAGCGGCTCAGGCTATGAGGGACGCCGTAGTGAAGGGCTTCGGAAATTTCGACCACGTGGGGTATCTTTAACGTGCACTTATTAAATATGTAATGCAGAAGGAGGTCCCAGTGCACTAAACTTAAGGGGACCTCCTTTTATTGAGCACGCAAAAAAGACCATGCATAACAGCATCGCATAGCAAAAAGGAAAAAATCATTTCACCAATAAGCTTAATTATCTACTACATCTCATTCGTTGTTATCAAGCGATTTATTAATTAGGCTCCTTGCTTTTGAGAGCACCAAACGATAATGTATCTTTTTAATATCTATTTATGTTTCATATAAATAAGCTTTTAAGATAAGCTATTAACTTTTTATAATTAGTCCGCATTAGGGATAAAAAGACATCGAGATTTTACCCACATCGTCTTCAGTCAATATTAACTGCAGTGACACTGTGAAATAGCGCTGCCATAAAAACGTCACTTAAAGGTTTAGGTTTATATCATGATCGAGAACTTTTATTTGTACAACTTGATAACCAGTAATAGTTGGTGATTCAGCGAGAGTGACGAAGCACTGGAGTCGTATCAACAAAAGGCGAGTTTTCGTATCTACTGGTCCTGTAAGTGCTGAAGCGGGGTTAAATGCGTTGGATATATATTTCTCCCTGAAGAAATAATATTTTTTTCCACAGAGAGAGAGAGAGAGAGAGAGAGAGAGAGAGAGAGAGAGAGAGAGAGAGAGAGAGAATTAAACGCTTTTTTCATCACATAAATCATACATCAAAACTGATGGGCTTATAGCCAAAGCTAGTTTGGGCCCATAGTAACACACGCTTGGCAGCAGAGTAATAGACTAGCAATCTATACAGTGTAAATGAATGCCGGTCATAACACTGAAAAATAGAGATAAAAAACTCAGGAACAAAATTTGAAACACTTCTCGTAACAAGTGCATATTACTAAGAAACACAACTTTTTACAGAGTATTCAAAGTTGCTAGATAATTTGACCTCAAGCGGAATGTCATTCCAAAGTTTAGCACTGTAGAACTGCAGCAATCGCTGGCCATAAAGGTTGCGTGTTAAAGGGCTTGCATTCCTGGTGTTACTGGTAGTCATAGTAAGAAATGTATTGTGAGTCGGTGATTCTTGAGTACAATGTTGTGGACTGTATTGAACACCTTGACCTCATACACAAGCATGAATGGAAGTATTTTAATTTCTTGGTGAAGTACGGCTTGGCTGGCATCTGTTCAATAATGTAATAATGCGTAACGTCCTCTTTTGAATGTGTGTAATGGGATCCAAGTATATTTTAAAGGTAGAAGCCCATGAGTTCCAACAACAAACGAGATGGCAGTGAAAAATGGCTTGGTAAATTATTTTAAGAGGGGGTATTTCAAAGTACGCTCAATCCCTATGTAGGGAATAACATTATCATGTTAATTCGAAACATATATACTCAATGTATGGTTTCCGGTTCAAGCAATAGTCCAAGACAACGCCTAGATATTTTATTCTGTCAACATCTTTCAACAGGCTGCTGTTAAATAATTTTTTAGTAAATTTTCTTCAGTATACCGGCATGCACAGCGACAGCACTCTCTACTTTGTTTAAAAGGAGTCAAGCATTAAGCTATTTATCCTTAACCACACTGCGAAGTCTATTAGTTCTTTGTTTACGATTACGCCTACTTTTCCGGTGTTTTTCCAGAAAACACGAGGGCAGTGTCGTCAGCATACGTAATGGTTTTAGATGCTTGCGTTATTGCCCCGTGACAGCGCGTGACTGCGAATAAATGGAAACAGTGAGGAAGGTTCCGGAAATGTACGATCTCGCTTTTAGCAATGTCCCATCCTATAAGATGTTATTCGTTTTAAAAAGACTCTGTGCTGGGTAAATTTCAAATTCGTATCTACGGTTATTCTCAGGAATAAACATTAGCTGTCTGCAGAAGTTTCGTGATTTGCTAACAATGACTGCAGAATTATGTGCAGGGATTTTGAGGTTACGAGTATAAAATAAAAAGAAATGGTAAGCACTAACTTTCATAATTAGCACGACAGTGCAGCATGAAGGTTGCCTCTCAGATGCACCGCTAGGTTTTCGGTGCCAGCAGGTGCGGTGGACTGAGCACCCGACACGTTGGTGGTCTTGGCAACGAAGCTGCTCGTGTCTTGGCAAGCCACACTGTAAGGAACCGGTCGCATTGTGTATTCCTGTGCCAGGACCCTCAGGGGCTTTGCGCAACCCTTCATAAGAATGTGATGCGGCGGTTGCAACAATCATGATTACAAAACTTTTTCAGGCGGTTTATAGACTCTCTATACACTTTTCTCTATAAAATCTATCCTATAGACGCGTCCTACCGACTAGTCCACAGACAATACAATTCTATATACAGACTATAGGCAATCTATAGATTTATGGCCATATACTTTTAGTAAATTTTTGTCTATAGACAGTGAATAGACCAAAGAAAATATTAATAACGAAGGCAATAAAGTCTATAACAGGTCTATAAAAAGTATATAGACCATTTTCATAAGGGTGGTCCGCGAAAAACGTGTCGCTTGCCCCACGGGGCCCCGGTGCTCGCCTGCAAGGCGCGCGCCGGCCGACATCGCACGGACGCAAGAACCATACGGCGAACCCAAACACAAGACAAAAACTACAGATTCTGGAAGTGGTCTAGTCGCCTGGTAGTCAGTGGTGCGCCAGACCTGCGACATGGGTGCACCGCCACCGTCCGCTACCTGTTATGTTACTTCCTCGATTAAGATGCAATGCGTGCGAAACACACAGGCTGCGGTGTCGTTTCATTCGAAGAGTGTACGAATGTCGCCTCCCGGGGCCGATGCGCGCTGCATGCTTCCGTACACCTGTGGGAGTATACCGCGATGGCGTAAGGCTTTAACCTTAGCATCCTTAACACTTTTAACTCGACCCTTGCCCCAACGTAAGCCAAAGTGCCATCCCATAGACAATATATTTTTATCTCTTTGTAGATTCAATCCTTCACATTGCTCACTGTTCTAGCGCATTGCTTTACTTTTGGCCTACGTTTTTACATGAGCATATTTTTTTCGTACACGCTTTATATTATTTTGCATTACGCGCTTCTGGGCTGTCGCTCGCGATACCGTCGCGGCAGAGCTTTACTCGGTCGTCGAACGTCGACACGGGGACGTACGCCGAATCACTGCCGCTTTTCGAGCGCAACAGCTGCCCTGAGCAACGAAGCAACGAATGCGTGCTCGACACAGGCATGGCGGTGCCGAGGCCGAGAGCACTATAGGCACTGCCTTTGAACGCCAGCGGAACATGGCTTTCATCCCAGTCTTCATGAAGATTTCATTGCAAGCAAACGAGAATACGCACGATACTATGAAGATTTTTCGCCCCCCCCCCCACCCCCCCTGGAACCACTGTGTTTTACCGCTGCCGCAGCACCGATGCTTCACTTCTGACGCTGTTATTAATGGCTACCAAAGTTAACCCGTAAGCGGAGCGCCTGTGATGTGACGCCGCTGCTCTACAGATTGCAGGTACTGAAAATCTACGAGTATGATTTTTCGTCGCCCAGTGCCTGTCACCAAAACGTCCCGCTCATTCTGAGCAGCAAACTCGAATATCATAGAATGCCATGTAGCGTTCTTCGAATTAATCTCAATTTTCGATGCAATACGTCATAGCAAATCAAGCGCCAATAACAGTAGTATACAGGAAGGACAACTCGAGAAGAGGTCAGTGTTCCTGTTGGTCTTAAAAATTTACTCGAGTGCAGTTCATGGCCTAGTCTTTGTAGGGCTTTTTTGTGTGCTGATACTGTTTTGTTGTGTGGAGTGGGTGCATGTTTCTTAGTCTCCTTCTACTTTTTTTTCCTCTTCAGTTCTGCTTTGTTTGCTTTCCTTGTTCATCTGAAAATATCATCAATATTAAGAACCTATATAATAATAGAAACCGTCACAATATTTGTTCCAAGCGTTCGCAGTAGTTCCTTTGTGCCTTGCTCGGCGGAGGAGTTTCAAGCGCTGTCTTCGGCCGCCCACCATGCCTTGGGGATCCTGCTTGCACCGCCATGATGCCGTTCCCATGCATTTCGCACCAGTCGTGTTTGCTTGCGCTCTACCAATGGTGCGCATATTTGTAGTTTTACGGGGGTTGCTGTGCAAAATGAGATTCGCTCCTCGTTCACTCCTTTCCTTCGTGCGTCTTTGCTCTTTTGTGGTTTTTCTTTTCGTCCACGTCCAGCACGACCAGTGGCGGTACCCTCCGGGGGTTCAAACAAATCCCGCCTTCGCCTTGGCTATGTTCGGCCGTCCGTCAGGCAAAGGCTGCGAGACAGGCCCCTCGAAATCCACAGTCAAGCCGCGGTGCGCGCATAGCTGTCACGGGGCACAAATTTGACGCCCGCGTGACGGCCTGACCCGGACATACTGGCGCAAATCGCCCGGAGCCAGCCACTCTCCCGCTTTCGCTTTCAGCAAAAACAAAGCCCCGGCTCCGGTCCCAGCCCCGAAAACAAAAACAAATCAAAACGGGACGACGGCAGCCAAGGAGACACACAAGGAAAAGAGACAGGGCCGGAAAGGAAAATCAATCACAGCACCCTGTTGCCTCACCCGACAGTGCACGTCCCTTGGTTCGAAATAAGCGTAATCGACTTTATTTATTTCGTCTTCCTATCGCCCTCCATTCCGTTTCTTTATTATCTTCGATCTGGCCCGTTCTTTTGTCGCTGATTCCTGCGCGCCTTCACCCCCTCAGCCTTTACGTTTTCTACCTCTTTTCCTCTCGCACCCGACCGCGGCCCTTCGCCAGTCTTCGTCCGGAGGATTCCTCGAGGAGACTCATCAGTTATACAGCGACGGCGATTGTCCTTCCGCGGTGGTGGAGGCAAAACAAAAAGAGCCAACGATCGACGATTTTCTCTTCGCTTCTTTCGTCGGGGCGCACAATCTCTGTCATGCCCGCGCCTAAGTACGAGAAGATACAGAGGAGCAGCAGTGGGGAGAGGATACGATGGAACAGATCCTTTTGCTGCTCTAACTGGGCATGTAGAAGAGGCCGCAGAAGGATAGATTGCATCGACGAAAATCGCGCTTGGGCCTCCAGAAGCGCGAGGCGGCAGACTCGCGGCGCGCACAGGGCGGCCCGTATCGCGCACTGTTCTACCACACCGAGCCGAATTCGGAGCAAAAGCAGCTCGCTACCTCCCATCCCCACCGCCTCATCAATTTTTTTTTTCACCGAAGAACTGCCTCCCGGAGAAAGCGGTGAAGGGAAGTAGAAAGATCAAGGGACGCGATAACAAGGAGCAAGATCTGGCACGTCCGCGAACCCGCGTAATGGGATTTTTCAGTATCCGCGCCACGTCTGGAACGAAAATGCGGCCGGAGAGGTAAAAAGAATAAAGAATGGAATGAAACACTCGCATCTCGGCGGCCGTAATATGCCGTTACAGTGCGGCCTGCGTGTATGCACCATCTCAGCGACCGTTCTTTCTCCTTATCCGCCTTCTTCTGCCTGCAGGCCCTCCCACGGAGTGCACCTACGGCGCAGTGGCCCGAGCCGTGCGCTCCGCGTCGTGAGGAGGACACCCACCGAGCGCGCGCCTTGTCTGCGCGTCAATCGTGGGCCTCATTATACGGGAGACAAGGCGGCAAAATGAGCCGCTGCTTAGTGTCGCGCATGGCGCACCTGAATCCATCCGGCCCGCTTTGTGCGAACGAAGGAGAACGAAATAGACAAGGGAGTCCCGCCCCTGCGATCGCGGCGAGTGTGTCAAGCGCGGGTTGGGAAGAACAATGTGGTTAAGTCTGCGCGCTCTAATATTATCCCCTCCTGAACTCGCTTTGGTATTCTCTCCTCGTTTCTTATCACTCTATCTCCTCGCTGGTCTTTTCGCCTGTTTCTCTCGAACTGATTGCCCTCAGCGCTTGTAATGGGATACGCTGGCTGGCTTGGATACCTCTCGGCGTTACCCATTAAAGACTGTCTTTGTCCTTTTGCAAGCTCCCCCCCCCCCTCTCCTGTGCTGCAATGTCGTGGATAACAGGTAGCCAATAAATGTCTCATTATACGGCCGGCCGAGTGATACGAAAGACTGGCATTACGGGTAAGCGCGGCACCCGGAGCAGCAACCGCAGCGGACATCGTTAAGGCCACTTTGTATGGAACTGCATTTGAGCGTATGCGTCTCGTCTCCTGTACAGCGCTCGGCTTACGCAGTTGACTCACTTCGCAGAGCTCGGCTCAAGTCGATACTTGCTTTCCGTCCTTGCGCGCCTCTTCTGGTAACTTGTAGCCAGATTGCTCATTTTATTACCAATAAAGTATATTTTCCCAACTACCTTGTTTAGCGCAACCATTTTTCCGCTTGTAAGGTTTCTTTTGTACAGAAGGCGGTTTGTTCTGGTAATATGAGACTTTGCGTCAACAGTACTTATTGTCACACAGCTACATCCTAAGTGTTAATCATGCATCAGAACAAAAAAGCGAGTCATGAGAAATTTGCTGACAAACATATTTTTTCCTTCGGATGTCAAAACTCGTGGATGGTCGTTATTTGCTGTTATAACTTGAGGCAAAATTCATCATCATTATCATCATCAACCTTACTGAAACCACAGCTGGGCAAAGGTCTCTCCCATGTCTCTCCAATTAACCCCCTGTCCTTTGCATCTGCGCCCACCCTATACCTGCAAACCTCTTAATCTCATCCGCCCACCTAACCTTCTACTGTCCCCTGCTACGCTTACTTTCTCTTCGAATCCACTCCGTTACCCTCAAGGACCAGCGGATATCTTGCCTTCGATGTATATGCTCTGCCCAAGCCCATTTCTTCCTCTTGAGTTCGACTATGATGTCCTTAACCCGCGTTTGTTCCCTTGCCCACTCTGCCCGCTTCCGGTCTCTTAAGTTACACCTATAATTTTTATTTCCATGGCTCGCTGCGTTGTCCTTAACTTAAGCTGTACCCTTTTCGTTAGCCTCCACGCTTCTGCCCCGTAGGTGAGTACCGGTAAGATGCAGCTGTTATGCACTTTTCTATTCAGGGATATTGGTAAGCTGCCAATAATGATCTGAGAGAACCTGCCATACGCGCTCCACCCCATTATTATATTTCTAGTTATTTCCCTCTCCTATTCCAGACCAGCTGTCACTACCTGCCCTAAGTAGAAGTATTCCTTTAATACTTCCAGCACCTCGCTGACAATTGTGAACTGCTGTTTCCTTGCTAGACTGTTGAACATTTCTTTGGTTTTCTGTTTGTTAATTTTAAGACCTACCGTTCTGCTCTGCCTGTCTAGCTCATTTATCGTGCTTTGAAGCTCATCTCCTGATTGACTTAGCAATGGCAATGTCATCAGCGAATCCCATATTACGTAGGTATTTCCAGTTAACTCTTATCCAAAACGGTTCTCATTCCAGGCCTCGAAACACCTCCTGTAAAAAGGCGCTGATTTGCATTGGCGACATCGTATCTCCCTGCCTGATGCCCTTCCTTACTGGAATTCTATTGCTGACTTTATGGAGGACTATGGTAGCTTTGCAGTTGCTATATATATCTTCCAGTATTTTTACATAAGGCTCCTGTACACTCTGATTTCTCAATGGCTGTATGACTACTGAGGTTTCGATAGAGTGAAATGCTTTCTCGTAATCGGTGAAAGCTATATATAGGGGTTGGTTATATTCTGCGCATTTCTCTATCACCTGGTTGATAATGAGAATATGATCTATTGTGGAATATCCTTTACGAAAGCCTGCTTGAACATTTGGTTGATCAAAGTCGAAGGTTGCCCTTACACTATTAGCGATTACCTTCGTAAATATCTTGTAGGCAACGGACAGTAAGCTGATCGGTATGTAATTTTTTAAGTAATTTGCGTCTTTTTTCTAATGAATTCAGATGCTGTTTGCATTCTAACAAGCTTCTGGTACAGTTGAGGTCACAAGGCATTGCCTATACTTGAGACGAAACTGTAAAATTGTATTGAGACAAAATTGTAAAGCAATAAATCGGGACAGAAAATGCCTATTTCGAGACACTCGCGGCTAGGGGTACGTGGTACGCGGTAGCAATACACACTATGTTGAGCGTATCAATTTAGCATTGCTAAAAGCCTCCATTTAGTATAGCGTGTTGCTGTTAGGAGTGGAACGGGGACACAAATGCGCATGCGGGAGATTTACCGGAGGTGACGACGGTACCGATACGGCCTTTTTACTTTGACACCCAATCAGCCGACGGTTTAGGCCTTGGGTGGAGTGGTTGGATTTTCGCAGGGTCGCAGTTCGCTGGCTACTGCTGGTTAAACTTATCGGAGTGATTAACTGAATGCATGGAAATCCCGTTCATGCTGTAATGCAGCAAAACGCTGCGCAAATCTCCGAAGAAATCGGGACGATCAAGTTTTCGACGGAGTGTTTTCCTTCGAAATAATGGTGGACTACAGCATCAGTGGCTGCGAAGTTAGAGCACAAGGAAAACATGTTCTTTCCGACCCGCCGTTACTTCCGGGCTAAGAAAAAGCAAGTGAACTACCGAATACCACAGGCGAAAATCTAACCGTGGCACCTGCGGCACGAGGAGCAGCTTTCCCGCAGAATTTTGTTTCAACTTATGAAGGAAAATAGACTTGCGTGAACCTTCGCCCAGTTCTGCTCCCTGTTGGGGCATATGCAGGACGACATGTCGAGGACAGGTGGCCATGGCGAACAGTCAAAATCCATTCGTAATCAGCCACTTTCTTGTCTGACTTCATTGTTTAGTAATTTTCTGTGCACAAATAATTTATTTCTTCTGAACGGACTGTTGGTATACATTCTTTTGATTAAACTTTTATACATAACCAAAACTATTTAAACTTTTATGCAAAATTACTAACGTTCGCATACCATTCGCATACTTTACGTTCGAATAACTTCCACATATCAAAGAACAGATTTACAGACCATATTTTAAATGCTAGGCAAATGCGTATCCCGAAGTCCCGAATTTTCGCGGTTTTGGGAATTGCAATGACAGTTTCATGTCACCCAAGTAAAAACCAACGACAACTTGGCCTATGTAATAATTGAAATTCATTGCGCTGTATAGTGAGAGATTAAGCGAATTTGGCCCTACTGTCTTCATGGCGCATAATATACAGGAACTAAAGTAAGAAACGTGCTGCCATCGATACTTCAAAACAGTCGCCAGGCCCTTAGCTTACGATGACAGATTGAGGTGGCAGCCTGTACTTGTACTCTCGGCCTGGGTAGAAATTCGATATATTTCACGGGTTCGCGTGAACATTTCCGGCAATAGCTTCTGCATTTTGATGGACATTCAATGAGCAAATCGCCCTAGTACTGAACGTTCAGCGCTCATTAAGTGATTCGAGAGAGTTCAGAAATATGCAGAATCGCCGTCCCTCACAGTTTGTGGTGCGGTTTCTTTTTTCTTTTGCGAAGCACGAGATTAGAGAATCATCGCTCAGCCCTGCATTTCTGCTTTCTATGCGATTTTTATTTTTTTATTTATTACAACCTCAAACGCCCTATTAAAGGGGTATTACATGAGGGAGTCGAATTGAGGGTGCATAGTTGATTGGATGGATTGTTTGAATGATGATTGGTCGGAGTCATGTACGACGGCGTTGGGCAAGTCTTTCCAGTCCTTCGCAGGGCGAACAAAAAATGATGACAGATGAGCACAAGACCGGGCAGTGGGAGGGTAAACGGCCTTCTGGTGGTTCGTGCGGCTGGAAATGCGGTTGGCAGGGCTGATAATAGACTTGATCATGGGGTGATAGTAAAATTTATGAAAAAGGCATAGTCTTGCAACAATACGGCGGTCTGCTAAGTTTGTAAGATGAGCATTACGTTTTAGTTCAGTAACACTTACATGATAGGAATAGGCCGAGTGGATGAATCTTGCTGCGCGGTTTTGTGTTGCTTTCTGTAAATTAGAAAGGTTACTTTGATAGGGGTCCCAAACCACGCATGCGTATTCTAGTTTGGGACGAAGGAATGTTAAATAAGCTAGCAACCTTACTGATGGAGAAGTTAGGCGAAGGGTTCGGCGAAAATAACCTATAACACGATCATAATCTGCGTTATGTGATGTGACCAATTGAGATCGCGGGTTAAATGAAGACCCAAATATTTATGTCCCGTTGCAGCAGTGATATCGGAATTGGAGATTGAGTAGTTTGAAGCAGGTTGGGAGTGATGTCGATGAAAGGATACGAGAGTTGTTTTTTTTTCGCGTTTAAAAACTTTAACTATTTGTTACACGAATTTCTTACGCATTCGGAGTCAGATTGTGGGAGTTCGATGACACTGCTGTTGGTTATTGGGTGGTAAATAACGCAGTCATCTGCAAACATGCGCACGTTATAGCATAAGTTAGCTGGAAAAAAATTAAATATAAATAAGGAAGAGAAGGGCCCCCAGGACGGTGCCTTGCGGCACACCAGACAGAACAGAAGCATAAGAAGATGTACGCTTATTAGCTAAAACAAACCACTGTCGGTTAGTAAGGAAGTTTCGAATCCATTCTAAAACAAAGCGAATAAGATTTAGGCGTGAAAGTTTTAGAAAAAGCCTCTTATGAAGAACTTTGTCGAATACCTTTTCAAAATCTAGGAACATGGCGTGAACTGCAATGTTAAGGTCAAAGTTGGAGCTTAAGTCGTTAACAAACAATGCTTATTGGGATTCGCACGATAAACATTTTAGAAAACCATTTTGAGCAGGCTGAAGAAAATAAACTGAAACTAGGAATCTCACAATATGCGAGTATATTACATGCTCCATTAACATTGAAGGAATGCTAGTGATGCATATGCGTCGGTAATTATGAGGAGAAGACGATGGGTCCTTTTTTGAAACTGGAACGACTTTGCCCACTTTCCAGTCATGAGGTATGACACCTGATGAAGAAGACTGGCGAAAAATATGGGCCAATATGACGCAAGTAGTATGCTTTGTGTTTTTGAGTATTTTTGCGTTAATGGCGTCGATAACTGCTGATGACGTCAGTTTCCAAGAGTCTATAATTTTCACAATGCCATAAGATTCAAAAGTAATATGCGGCATGGACCGGAAATCAAAGGAAGGGAAATCAGGAAGGTTACCAGCTGCTTCGCGAGTGAAAAGAGAGCTAAAGGTTAAATTTAAGATTTCTGTAATGTCTTGCTCCGCGATAGGATTATTATCATCGTCGCAAAGTGTTAGCTCATCGTTCGACTTAGGATTGATGTACTTCAAGAATTGACGGGGGTTTGTGCGTAGCATATTGAGCAATGTAGATGAAAAAAAAAATGAATGCTTGTTTTGAGAAATTCTGATGTGTAAAATTTTTCAGCTTCATAACATGTATTCCAAGTGTTCGGATTCTTAGATCATGTGGCGGGTCGGAAAAGCCTTTTATTCTTGTTGTTAAGGCGCTTTAATGTTTTATTGAATGACGGCTATGTAAGGCGCTCGGTTACGGTAATTGTAGGAATGTATCTTTTAATGAGGCTGTGCATTTTGTTTTTCAAGAGTACCCAGTTAGTCTCAGGAGTGCCTTGTTCAACGTGAATTAGAAAACAGCTGCAGAAAGCTTCGAGTTTTTGGTTATTGCTAGTGCAATCGCCTTTACCACAATGTTTTGGTTACTTTCTTTGGTTTGGGCAGGTGGCTGAAAAATGTGGCGTGGATTATTGAATGATCACTAAGTCCTGGCAGATAAGAAAGTGAAGATAGGGTTTCCGGGGGCGACGTTAGAATTGGATCAAGTATGCTAGATGATTGAACAGTTTGCCTTGTTGGAGAGGATATCAGCTGAGTTAAAGCGAAGGTTTGACACATATTGAAGAAATCACTATTGGCCTGCATTAAGCAACTAATATTTTAACGACAGAAAATATGTCGTGTTACAGAAGCGTTTTGTGTAAAGGTTCTTTTGAGCATTATGTACAAACAATATTTCTTCGCAACAGCTTAAATGGCCAATGTCTAATCTATAGGGTAAGTGCACTTGAGCAGACACTTGACAAACTTCTGAGCAGAAATCACTGTGACTGATTGCCAAACATCATGCCAATGAGGAGGAAGTTGGTACTTCTTGTTTTCTTGGATGAAGCTAATCCTGCATGCAAAAAAAATCATTTATAATTTCTGCAGTACAGTATAGCATTGGCTTTCGAATTGGTGTATTTCATTAATTAGTACCCCTTTCTTTTCTCCAAAACCTCACGTAAAGTAAAAAAGTGACAGGACAGTAACCACTCTGTAATGCAAGATTCAGAGACAGCTGTTAAGGTATTGCTAATTCACGATATGTAAGGTAGTGATTATGAGTGCGGCTTCATATGTGTATATCTCTAGAGCACTCTTTTTACTTTTCCTCACATACTCCTTTTTCGACCAGCTCCCCTCCACTAGCCTCCGAATAGCCACGCGCCACCAATGGCCCTCTCCTCGGGCGGCACGTTTTACAGCAGCCGCCGCCAGAAGGACTGTGCTACATGTCCCCATTCTCGCCGACACCCAGGCAGACCTCTCCTGTTCCATTAAAGTTCTCCTCGTCCTCCTCTTTCCACAGTAACTACTATCCGGCTGCACTTTCTTATGCTCTTGCCATACCTTCCTCCTTCCATGGTAACCACCTTCGGGATGGTTCCCGTGGCAACCACCTTCCAGTTGCTCCTTCCTAAGTCTCTCCATACCTTCCTCTTTGTGCGGTAACCGTCCTCGTCCTTCCAGGGAACTACCCTCCGTATGGTTCCCATGGCAACTACCCACCGGTAGCGCCTTACAACGCTCCCGGGAACCCTCCTCCTTCCACTGTAGCCACCTTCCTAGTAACATGCATGGCAGCATACTCACTGGTTACGTCTACTACACGACTTCTACTACTACTATTACTACTAATATACTGATACTAATAATAATAATAATAATAATGATGATGATGATACTACTACTACTACTGCAACGACAACGACAACGACGAGCGAAACCAAGGAATGGGCGCTTAGCAGCTGTCGCTGTAAAAAGTAAGCACCAAAATGAATAAGAAGAGACGTTATTGCTACTTCACAACCTGTTGTCTTTCCTACTGCATAGTGACTGGGTTAAGTCTTGCGAAAAATTTTTCGTTCATTCAAGAGAGCAATTTTCTTGGCACTTCTGTGAGGTTCAGTCCGAACGCACGTAATAGATTACAGCCGTGATAATGCAGAACCCCTTCGTGCTGCACTTCTTGCATTTGCTTTGAACGTTACTGCCACGTATAACAAGATAACGATTGCGTTTCTGTATCAGTTCCTTACGAAGAGGGAGGTGTGTTGCCACAGGCTTGAGCATCTTTCATCCAGCGCTTTTGCGGGCAGCGTCCCGAGAGCGTTTGCCCTTTAACCGCGGCGCGTTTGTGGCTCTTTCCTTCCGTGTATACGCGCATCATTCAAAGCCAAACACTGCTTTTGCTCAATGCATGGCGTTTCCTGGAAGCGCATGATTCTCCACGTCGCCGCTGCAGGCACTATTACAGCTGTGGTGGCTGCCA
Organism: Amblyomma americanum; assembly: GCF_052857255.1. NCBI lineage: Eukaryota > Metazoa > Arthropoda > Arachnida > Ixodida > Ixodidae > Amblyomma > Amblyomma americanum. The sequence continues at coordinate 417,629,890 of NC_135497.1, read as the reverse complement.
CTGCGCATGTACGGAGAATGCCGTTCAATATATTAATTTCGGGACGCTTTCTTGGGCGCCGTTTCAATGTGTTTTGGGGCGTCTTTTCCGACCACGCCTCCCACCTGAAGGTGATGAAGTTCGCGCAAATTTCGTTTGATTGATAGGTAGAGCTCACACTACTTGTACACTTTTCCTGCGGACGGGTCTTGCGCACACTCATGAGCTAAGAAAGGCTTTTGCCTTAATTTGAAAAATTTATACTCAGTCTCATCTTCGACAGTAGATTTAACCAAGAAATTTGTTTCAAACAAGGCGCAGAGCTTCCTAAGACGACTTTCATAGATTTTGGTTTCCGCTATCGCGCCGTTAATCAGGTGTTTTGGCTGCTTAACGTGCCTCTTCCACGCTATTCCCCACCTCCCCTCTCCCTAACACACACCGATTACGCGCGCTTCTGTTGTTCGAGCTAGGAAGTACGTATGATCTCTCTGGATGCTTTCGCCGCTTGAGAAGAGCCCGCTACGAGCCGCTATTGATGTTTTACTTGCCGCCGCGTTAAACGATTTTTCTCTTTCGTGCTGGGCAGCGCGCTTAGCTTCCTTCGCTGCTTGGTGCGCCTAAAGCACGCCTGACCTTCAGCGGCCTTAGCGAGCATCCGTGGCGTAGTACGATCAGCTGAACTATGAAAAAGGCTAGGATTCTCAGCACATTACGCAAGAGGCTACAGCGATGGCCTACTGATCTGGGGCATCGAGAAACGAACTTGCTCAGTTAGCGCCGCCTCTGGTTCGAATCCCTCTCGGGGATATATTATAATAAGGTTTTTCGCGTTATATTCCATTCATAAGAAAAATTTCAGATTGTTTAGAGTAAGTTTGAATTCATGTTTGCCCTCACGCTCTGCTTGCGGTTCCCTGCGCTTTCCGTAGGACGTTTGGCTTAGTTTTACCAGAATGTGAGCTAGAAGCATAATCATCGTCATCAGCCTGACCACGCCTACTGGAGGTCAAAATCCTCTCCCATACCCCTCCTACTAACCCTGTCCTGTGGCAGCTGCGGCCATCTTATCCCTGCAAACTTCTTAATCTCATCCGCCCAACAAACCTTCTGCCGCTCCCTGCTACGCTTGCCTTCTCTTGGAATCCATTCCGGTACCCTTAACGGCCTTTGGTTTTCTTGCCTTCGCATTACAGGTCCTGCCTGAGCCCATCTCTTCCTCTTGATTTCGACGAAGATGTTATCAATCTGCGTTTGTTCCTTCACCCACTCTGCCCTCTACCTGTCTCTTAACGTTACAATGAACATTTTCCTTTCCATAGCTCGTTGCTTTGTCCTAAATATAACTCCTTTCGTCAGCCTCCACGTTTCTGCCGCATAGGTGAGTACCGGTAAGATACAGTTGTACACTTTTGTCTTGGAGGATATTGGTAAACTGTGATTCATAATCTGTGAGAATAGGCCACACGCGCTCCACCCCATTCGTTTTTTTTTCTTCGAGTTATTTAACACTCAGGATCTGGATCTGCGGTCACTGCCTGCCGTAAATAGACGTATCTTATTGCATCTTAGCAAAATGCACAACGAAAATTAAAAACCTTTGGCTCATGTTCAGAGCCTGCCAGGGCCAAAACAAAATAACTTTAAAAAACACATCGAATGAAGTAAGTACATAATTATGTAATCCAATGCTTGAGAAATTGTGAACGTTCAGCACAAACACTGGTCGCTGCCAACGAGAGACAGGAAAGAACTTCGCATATGCAAAGAGGGCTCTCGAAAAAAAGGTTCCACAGCATTACGCGCGCCAACTGCGAACCAAGAAGCATTTCGCGTTTCACACCAAAGAGCTTGCGAGAAACTACCGTGATGCATATGGCAATAAAGTTTGGCGCATTGTGCCCATCGACGCATTCTGACAGTCATTTCTTGTTTTCTAAGAAACTTCCTGAAGCACGCGGCCAGCGTCGGCAAACATCAGCGTGAGGCTAGTTTCCCAAAGTGTCTCGCTGAAACAGGGCCATCGAATTGCAGTCATACCATCGAAGAGCACAAGAGCATATCACTAATGAGGTATATAAGCACCTTGAAGCCGCCGCCCCTCCGGTGAAGTTTACTCAGTCCGTATGCTATTCAACAGTTTTTGGCCTTGCTGTCGCCGTCTATGATACCATGCCATGCAGCTTCGGCGCCTGTGACATGGTCCGGAATAACGCACAAGACAGAGAAGTGCGTGAGGGAAAAAAAGACTCCGAGCAGCAGGCGGCTCATTCTTTGAAATTCACTTCCACTGGCTAGTTCCTTCATTCCAGTCCTTCAGCGCATAATCACTTCATCGTCTCGGCTCTCAGCAGCCTTTCTACCACGATCACAGCTCTCCGAGTTTCCCGACGGTAGCGGAATACCAATCATATAAAGTACGGGCGTAGGCTTGAATTTCGAACCGACGGCAAAGCTGCAGTGACGTACAAGAGTTGAGAAGACCTTCAAAAAAAAAAGAAAGAAGGGACTAACAGAAGAGAACGAAAAACTCAACAGGGAATGGTCAATCACCTCAGAAGGAAAAAAGGCAAGAATCTTCATACTCGCAAACGAGGCTCGATAATTTCTTCATTTCGGCATATTCGTGCCGTCTCTCTTTCCCGTCTCTCTCATGTATACCGTTTGGCAACTGCGAGGAGCACCACTTCTGTTCCTCCCGCCGCTCTGCGTTATTTTTTTCATGCCTTCTTTCGGCGTCCCTCGCTCGCTGCACCTCCCCTCACCCGTCCCCAATAAGGGCTCGAGAGACGAGCAGACTAAGCCAACACCGGGTGAGGAGCGGGTCCGTGTAGGAAGAGGGAAGAAGGGAGAGTTATATAGGCGAAGCAAAGACAGCTGAGCCGAAGTATAATAATACGTTCGACCCAGTGGGAATGATCCAATCAGGCGAGCAAGCGGACGGCCTTGAGACGATTTGCATATAGATTGCCAGACTCCCGTGTCCCGCTGCCTCTTCCGAAAAAACCGCGCGCACGCGCCAACCGAACGAGTGGCCCGCCAGTCCTCGGCTCTGTCTCACCCTTGCAAGTTTGTGGGCGGTGGCGTTCAGCCTACGGTCGCGCATTTCATTCTAGCATATATTTGCGCATCGGAACGAAAACAGTAATTAGGAATATGCGAATGCAGGAGATATACTCGAACACTGGGTCGGATAAACCTGTTTTCCACATAGCGTTCGAGAAGAACCCTCAGAGTTTTTCATGTGAGGTGGCTAGTGAATGTGAAAAACTGGAGAAGAGCTGTTTCCGCGTATATGGAAAGGCGAATTCTGTGAGGCATTGTTAAAACTGGTATTAACACAGGATAAAGATTTTATTCTGTATCCAGTTTAACAACCTCTTGCCAAGACTTAATAATAATTAGCTTTTGGGGAAAGGAAATGGCTCAGTATCTGTTTCATATATCGTGGACACCTGAACCGCGCCGTAAGGAAAGAAATAAAGGAGGGAGTGAAAGAAGAAAGAGGGGCCGTAGTGGACTAATAAAATTGGCTAAACGTGAGCGGTTCGGCATCGCACAATTCAATTTTTTGTTTCTAACCGGCAGCCCAGAATAAGGAAATGAAGTCTTGGCAAGAGCCGCCGTGGTCGGGTTCTTGCCAAGACTTCATTTCCTTATTCTGGGCTGCCGGTTAGAAACAAAAAATTGAATTGTGCGATGCCGAACCGCTCACGTTTTGCCAATTTTAATAGTAGGAATCTTACCCGGCTGGCCTTCGATTCAATTCGCACCACTTATAAGACATTGTGATCAGCGCTGTCGTTATGTATTGTGTGTTGCTAACTAGTGATGGGCAATGCTAGATCGCAAGTCGCTCAGCATAAGGGAATTTCAGGATCAAAGCTTTATCCATAGCTGTATACTTTCGTTGCCCGTTTAGCGAGCCATCCTGGCGATACAAGGGTCTGTGCTCGAGCAGTGCTTATGAGCACGCCTGACCGATAGGCATCAGCGCCCACGTAGAAACTATCCGCGCTGTCGGACCGTTGAAATCACCACGCAGATAGAAAATCTTTTCTCGACATTAGATGCATGACAGTGTTTTTGAGGGCTCAAAACTGACAAGCGTCATTTCGAAAGCGTAAGGTGACGGCGGAAATGAAGTGTTAGGAAAATGGAGGTTTAAATTCCAACTACACGTTCTGCGCTAGATCGCCGTGCTCAAGACGTCTTCAATTTATTGTTGACGCACTGTTATGCAAATCAACGAAATCAACAAAGCACTGTAGAGGAGATATAGTATGCTAATTATGCACCAGTAAAAAAAAGCAACTGAAAAGTTTATTTCCTGCTACTTACCTACTGTGCACATGTGATTCGGTTTCAAGGACGAGATATCTATGTAACTCAGGACATTTACCTGAATAAATAAGGCTATGATTACCTGGAATGAAAAATCACGGAAGAAAATTATCGATTACACTCAAACGTTTTCAGAGGAGGTAACCCGCTGAGATTGCCATACCGCTCCAATAGAAAATCCTGATGCCACAGGCCAATGGGAAAAGGCCAGCGCGCTCATTCTACACAAATTGTTGAGGCCCAGCGCCTGAGAGTCGGGGCTTCATTTGCACGGTTTTGGGGCGGTAGTGCAAAAACAGACAGCAAGCTACACACTATCCGCAGTTCTCTTTTTCGTGCGGCATTCCACTGCCTTCAATAGCAAAATAAAGCCTTATCTAGAGAAGAGAGCGCGAAAGACCAAGTCAGCAGGCTGTCAATCAAATCTGTAGGCACATAAATATGAAGTCTGGAGCACGTGCACTATTAGGCGTTGGTGGTTTATGATTTATGTGCCTTAAAATTGCAAAGCAACTCAGACTATTAGGGCCGCCGTAGTGGAGTGCTCCGGATAAATTCGAACGCCTGTGTTTTTTTAACGCGCACTAACATAGCAGAGAACACTGGACTCTAGGATTTTGCCTCCTTCGAAACGCGAACGCCGCCACTGGGATCGAACAGCGTCTTTCAGGTCAGCAGCCGAGTATCATGACCACTGAAACTCCGCGGAAGCCATGCACGCCTTAGTCTCCTGTTGGACGTAGCATTAGTGTCTTGCTGGATACAGCGTTAATGTCCTGCTGGATGCAGGGTTAGTGTTACGCAAGTTGAAATGCAGTGAATAAAGAATTGCGAGATCTAGGATTACCCTACTCTTGAAAAAAGAAATAAGAAAAAGTTGTGATGAAGAACGTCAGTTAGCTAACAGTGCGACAAAGAGCTCAGTACCTTACGGTCCTGCTCGAGAAGATATTTTCCGCTATAGCCGGGGAAAAAAGGCATAGAGAAGAGGCGATGAACCTACGCCTTCAGAAAAAAATCACGGAATGTGAAGCTGATGTAGACGGCAAGGTAGCGAGAGAGGATACTGGGAGTAGAACTTCCCAGAAACAAATAACTTTTTATTCATTCCAAAGAACCAAAGTCACAAATTGCAAAGTTAAAAAACAGCTACCAGAGAAGTCATAACTGATCAACGAGTGGAAGATAACGTTATTCTAATGAATAATTGATATACCCAGGAACGAAGGAACCTGAAAATAGCAGATCAGGAAACAAAGCAGTGTGAAGAAGCCGGTTTACTGTAATCTAAGAAAAAAACGGCGACGTTATCAGCAATTTCTACAACGAAGTTTAGGTAGCAGTCAAATTCTGCAGACCGTTGTGGGCTAGCAAAAATGACCATGGAGCTGCCCTTTAAAATGTTTGCTTCGAAGAAATGAATAATCCATATGTAATTAGGAAAGTAAGAAAAGTTTTGAAAGCAGGGGATAAAGGAAAAGAAGCAGGTCAAGAACAAGTCTTTAATTTACTGACAGGCTCTGGAGGTAGTACCGCCCTGAGAAAGCTTGTATATCTCTATAAGGAATGTTTTATTTTATGACCTCAAGGAGCGGAAGTAATGTAACTCGTTATTTCTGCAAACACCAAATCTTTTTGGTGGAATATGCTCAGAATCAAAACCGTTTCAAATTAAGGTCATCGCTTTTTCTTTCTTTAACAAAAACGTCGCACAGGGCCGCCGTGGTGGCTGAGTGGTTATGGCGCTCGGCTGCCGGCCCGAGAGGCGCTGGTTCGATCCCGGCCGCGGCGGTCGATTTTCGACGGAGGCGAAATTCTGGAGGCCCGTGTACTGTGCGATGTCAGTAAACGTTAAAGAAACCCACATGGTCGAAATTTCTGGAGCCCTTCACTACGGCGTCTCTCATAGCCTGCTTGCTTCGGGATGTTAAACTCCTATAAACCAAACCAAAAACGTCGCACAGCCACTGTTGTTGTAGCATATTGACCTTTTTTTTTGTTCGGGTGTGCGCTTCCTGAGCTCTGCAAAAAGTAACCAAAGCAATATACTGTGGTTGTATAGGTCTGTGAATTAACGAGAGCAATCTTGAACTTAGGAACTCTTGAACGTGCTGCTTTGTTAAGCTGGTGATGAATCCAGTGAATGATTGGCCACCGGATCTGGAAGAATAAGACTTTGAGACTTCAAATCTAGTGTAAAGAAACTAGAGCACATTTGAATACTCCAACGAACAAGTGAAAATTTTACGACAGCTGGTTAGAATTTCGAAGTGGGCGATGATGTGCATCAAAAAAGGCAAAATTATCATGGCAGACTGAACAATTAACCTGCCAGTGAGATTGGGTGAAAGAGCGAATTCCCTTTTATAGGTGCGCCAGCTTACCAATGAAGGGAAAATACATAACCTGTGGATCCTGTAACAGTCGCAAAAGATTGACAATTAGAAGCTGACGAAAAGGTTTAAAGGCGACAGAAGACCGTGCGGCGTGGATGGAGGTGATCGTGGCCCCTGTAATTTTATACAAGGTGAGAGTAGTGTAGAATATAGAACAAAGTAATTTCATGGGGAAGCCGGCAACAATAACTGCTAGAAATTCAAGTTTCATCAAAATAAACGTATTGATTCACTAGAGAACAAACGTGAAGAGATGCTACTCTATCTAAAATTCAAAAAACGAAATGGATTTGGACAGTGTCAGCAATGAGTGAGACCAAAGTGGTGGAGTGTGCAGCGAATGAAGAGAACCGTAGTCTTCAGCGTAAGCCAATCAGGCATAGGTTAGGAAATTAGGGGCGGCAGTGGTGCCTGCCTATAGCGCAAGAGGGCTGTAATTCTAGCTCACTGATAGTGGTCTTTATTTTGCAGAGCATTTGACTCCACCGATTATAATGAAAGACTTGCACTTTTTTAACCCACAAGTCCATGCATCGTATCCATCTAGTTAATGGTGTCTCCGCGGTGTGATGTCGTATGCCCCTAGTTTAAAACCATCAGCGACGGTTGCTGCTCAGTATGCAGAATGCAGTGAAGGTGCGCGACAAGGTGTGGTACAAAATTCAGGTGAGCTCCTTAAGTGGCGCGGGCTTGTTCAGTATTGTTTGCCGGTGATATCCGAATTAGAGTCTAGCCATCTTTTATGCCTCTCTTAACAGCTGAAGCTGTTGTACGGAGCATCTCCCGGCGGATTGCGGACTGTAGAGCGTCAACATCTGGTCACTTGAGGTTCACGCGACGGGATGTTGACGGCCGCGGATTCGTGATTACGTGACAGTCACGTGTAATCAGGTCACCAGGACAAGACATGTGACATATGATTTCCTTGCTTGGCGAGGAGAAACAATGTGAAAAGGCGAGGGCATACTCAAGGAAGCACTTAGGAGAGGCACTGTCAAACAAAGAGACAGAGAGACAGATGTTCTCTTTTGGGTTTCTCCTCGTCTTTTCGCGCTGCCTCTTCCAGCTATGCAAGACCAACAAGCAGAAACTAAATTTATATAATCCTATTTTCATCTTAAGCCCAAGCTGCCACATGCTGCTTGCGCAAGAGCACGAGCAGGAGCACCCAGAGATTATAAGACTATACTTGACCCTTCTGACTTAATAAGTTACGAGCGCCCCCTTTGGGGTTGGCCACGCTAATGAATCACGAATAAGAAGTCATTGATTCATAACGGCAACGAAGGAGCACAAACAGAAGAGATGAAACGCGCAAACACGCGGACGAACGCTGCACTCCCAACTCGTTTATTTGGAAGCAGATTTTGCGTAAATAAAGGCTCAACGTGTCTGCGCACTACAGAGAGGATAAAAAAGAGCCACGTGCCACCCTAACACCAGAAACACATTTTATCTTATTGGGAAGAGGCACCAGGTGCGTTCGCAGACGTTCCTCTTTCAGTGCGATGTCAGGTGCAGCGCCGCCTTCATCGCAGCCAGAGGAGCAGGGTGAGTTAGCCGACGTGGCTCAACTGCGAGACTACAAGCGCCGATGCGGAGAAGATCCCGAGAAGCGTGCTGCTGAACTGGCTGCTTATTGACGCCGCGACGAGACAGAGCATTGCCTTTAGATAAGAGGTACCTATGTTCGTGAACAACGAAAAAACCGCAAGAGGAGGCTTCGGCCGTGCCTGGAAGGTCGACAGCAGCCGATGGCGAGCACATCGACATGCGCAAGGCCGAGTTGCCTACCCGGAAGGTTAACGGAGGCGCGATAACATCGAGAGCATGAGCGAGAGGCACCGACCTTTCCGCCGCAGCAAAAGCCACAGAAGTTCGACCAGGAGATGCGTGCCATTGTGTTTGGCTGCTCGTTCTCTGTGTGATATCGGCTGCAGTTTCAGCGAGACAACTGCTTTAAGCAAGAAAGAAAAAGAAAAAGGACGAGCGCAAGAGAAGAAAAGCGAAGCTTTACAACTAGCCGCACAGCGATAGCTTGCACTGAGGCTAGCGCGCTATGCAGCTGAATGTTAAGAATATTTTTTCTAATTCCTGATGACACTACTTCACCCTTTTGTCGCAAACAAATCCGAGTATGCGGATGGGCTGTTTTATGCCACGTACTGTTCTCTGTGGTAGGTCATAGGACCTCGCTATTTACCGGTTGTCTTTTGGTTGTAGCCATAGAGGACTATGAATTCCAATTTCTCGGAGGAAGAGTCGAAATCTAGGAACTGGGAGCGTTCATGTATGATGTCCAGCCGTTTTTAACGCGCGCTATTCTGACGTTCGGTTGCCTGTCGTGCACCACAGAATGCAGCATTCCGCGTGTCTCATAAGACCAAAATGTGCGACTTCAAACAGCCTGCGCATGTGATACTAGGACCTTCATAAGTAGAATGAAGAGGATAGGTTAGTGAGAAGCATACTTCACAACAAGTCCGCTTTTCATTAGCCTTTTCTTTTTCAATGTGCTTCTACGGAATAATTTGGTTTGTGCGGTAGCTTGTTAGAAAAGATTGGGCGTTTATTTTCCCAACACAAAGCTTCATATGTAACGGACAGTATGGAGGCCAGATTCCATTTGTTGCGGGCCTAGCTGTGCTTCAATTTGTGTTATGGTGGTTCTTATTACAAGCGTGTTGGACTTATTCCTACTGCAGTTCTTTCACACATGTTGCATCGAGATGAGTCTGAAATTTGCCGGTACATTGTGTTGCTTTTCAACTTTGGCAAGAGTACGCCGTGAGTTTTATTTGTAGCCAATCAGTCTACTATGTTTAGTTGTGCATATTTGGTTAATCTGATCACAATACACCTTTTGTGTGTGTTCCCGCGGGGGTTTTGGAGCAAACTGTACTTACCTGGTCCTGAGGTGCATGAATGTCGTACAGAGTGTGGCGTGAAAAAGTTTAGACCTGGTGCCTCTATCTTCAGTTGTTGCTTGTAGCTTGAGATAGGCTATGTTTATGATTGTGTAGCCGTAAGTCAGCTGATACACATGCATCTGAGGCCTCCTTAGAGGTTTCATCCGCACTGCGACACCCAAGAATTGTGCGAAATAGCCGCAAGGCACGTGATGTGCAAAACTGCTGTCAGCGTTTGTCAACCAGAGCCATCTGTGGGCGGCCAATTTTATAGAAATACCTCTAGAAGGAGCTACCTCGGGTATACACTAGCATTTTCACTGACGTGGCACCGCGTCTCAACAACAACAAAAAAACTTCCCATCTGCTGCTCAAGGACAGTGTTTCTCATGTGGCCCTGAGCCTGAGTCATCTTGGCGCTCTCGAGTGTGTCACGTCCTTGGCCACGTCGTCCTGGCTGACCTGGAAATTTGGCAGAAGACGGACTGCGAATCAGGTATCGCTGCCCGTTCTTTGCTCTTTGGGTGGAAGGGGGTTGCGATGACATCTCTAGCAGTATTTTTGATGTAGGCCTTTAATTCCCTGGTGAACGCCGTTATAGCTAGAGTTGTAATTAACGACGGCCTTGCAGGACGGCTAATGTGTGCCAGAGAGCATACAAATAAGGCTGAGAGCGTGCTGCGTTGGAAGTGCTGCGTTGGATGCAACGCAGGTAGCACAAACTTATTAAAGACGCCGGCAGACTGGACCAGCGTGCCTCCTTCAGTCCTTCCTCTGCTACAATGCAACATCCAAAACTTAGTGAAGCTACGTTAAATACAGAATATGGCGTTGTCAATAATTGTGGATGCGTCCAACGGTAAAACCATGAGGATAAATATGCGTTCATCGCAGTTCCGTTTTCAAGAAGTGTAGTCTTTCAGTATCAACTTAGTTCGCAGCTTTTTCAATGTTTTTACCTCACAATAGGAAGACAATAAGCAGTGCCGCCTAGTTTTACTTCCGGAGCCACAAGGATCACACTTCTCGCAAGATCATGCTCATCTCTTGTCTCGTCCACCACTTATCTGATTCCTGCGCAGGCTGCGTCGAAGAATCCCAGGCTCTGAGAGGTGGCTCGTAAACCCAACAAGATATCTCTCTCAGGACGACTATCCTTTTTTTTTTTGCTAGGAACATTTCTTTGTCCCCCTCTTTTGCGCACTGCACACATGTTGCTCTCATGTGTCCTGCACCTCTTTGTGTTTCCCTTCAACGCCTCCCAAACTGCCCTCTTGCCATCCACCCTTTGACCCTTGGGCCAGTGCATCTGCCCATGCGAATTCCCTTCCGACATGAAGCGACCAGGCTTAAAAGATACACACCAAGAAACCAGCAAGTCATTGCGTGATCGAACGGCAAGCAAAGCTTGGTTTTCGGTAACTGAAACTGTATTCAGCTCCTGCGGCCGGAACATTTATGGGCGCACGTGTTCGTGCAATTTCGAGAAAGTTACAAGAAGTGTGGACGGTGTTGCGAGGGGTAGGGGGAGAAATGCATTTCCACTGGAGAGAAGTTGAGGCGAATTTACGCAAAGGCAAATAAGAAGATAGAAATGAGAAGCAAAAAACGCAAATCAAGCGAAGCACCGGCTGAAAGGCAGCTTGAGTACGTACGCAAAAGCGTACGGACGTATTGTTTCGAAGTTGTAAAAGCCAGACTATAAAAGCAAAGCAGGGACGCAGCCGTTGCGTCAGAGGGGAAAAAAGCTCAATCCTTACACGCGAAGGACCCCCGATCGTATTGAGGAAACATTGTTTCTTTCTCTCCAGGGGTCGCTCACAAAGCAGGCCAAGTAAAAGAACAAGCCGAGGGCGAAGTTGAACTTTGAGCGCCGCGCTCCTGTGGAGAACACTCGAAGGGACAATAAAACGGAGAAGAGTCAGCGCGCTCGCATCGCATCGGATAACGACGGCACGTCGCTATATAGGGCTAGGCTCCGATCTAGTAACCTGGGGCTGACGGCTGACGAACTTTACCGCCTCAACTTTTCCTTGCAAAGTCCATTAGCCCTCGTGGTTGTTTTGCACAGAGCGGAGCAAACCTTCTACCGTGGTCTGACCCTCCGCGAGAGCAGAAAGATGGTCAATAGCTGATACGCCAGCAGCTGAGTGCCGAGAGACAGCGCCTTCTTTGCGTTGCCGTTCATGAAGAGCATTGGTAATATGATGGTCTTTCCTGACGCTACCGTTTTTGTTGTACCTGGATTAAACTGTCCAGTAAGCTGTGAAGCAGAGGATTACACTAGTGGAGGGCTCCGGACTAATTTCAACCTTCTGGGGTACTTTAACCTGCACTGACATCTCACAGTACACGGACATCTAATAACGATTATGGCCTTCATCAAAATGCGCCCACTGCCGGCGGGATTCAGGGCGCCATTCGTCACAGATCGTCACAGATCGGTGCTGGTGTATACCAGGGATAGTCGTACAAGCTAGAGACGTGATGTTCAGCTCACCTGGCATAAAGAATCAGACACGCCGCATTTCTAACGCAACAGCGTCAAGCGTCCCGTTAAGTGGAAAAGCCGGTGAGTGACTGTCAGCGTTCTGTCAAGAAAATCCGGATCGGTTGAGAGGGTCGTGACATCACAACCACACGACCTCGCACGGGTCATTAAAACATCTTACAACATTCACACTGTACAACAGGGATTAGGTCACTACACAATTCCTAATTGGTCAACAGGTACATGACGTCATTCCACCACCATTACATAGAGTTTCCGAAGGAAGAAAAGCAATTGCGCGGAAAAGGAAAACGGTCGAGCCGGGACTCGAACCCTTGCCTCTTGTGTTGTTAGCCGGGCGCGCTAACCCATAGAGAAACATACTTACGTAAAGAGCGGACACTCAAGCCGTTTCGCGACCGAGCAAAAAAGGGCCTGACCACCCACCAGGCGGCCTATGTTTACTTCCACTCTACTTCAAAGGTCTACAGCTTATCACACATCCACTGGGTTGCATCCAAGTGTTACATTTCCATATAGAAGTTGGTGCTGCGCCCGTCATGTGCCGCCGGTTACGCCCACCTCAACGCGCTTTTCAACGCGTCGTCTCGTTTTCCCGGTAAGTTGTTTCCTTTTGCCAGCAGTAATAATTCTGATGTTTTTGAGCTAAGAACATTATAGCAAGTCATTTGTGATGCTGCGTTAACGTTATGCACGTGTAGCATATAATGTGAGCCGTGAATTATCCGTTTTGTCTTGTACTGTCTTTTCCGGAAGAGCTTGTGCATTACTTCGAAAGCGTAATTTTTCAAAAGTCACTCGCAACACGTTCACTTTAAAACACACAATTTATCGATGGCTCACCCGTATCGTAACACAAACCTTTTATATGGCGCGGCTCGAACAGTGTAATGCACATTTGAAATCGACCACGTGAAAATACCTTTGTCACACGGGAAGCAGGCACTTGCGATCGTGATCGCTCAAATCCTAATCGGGCCTCAATATGCCTAGATTGCGTTTGAGCCACGATCAGGTGTAGTCGACTGCCATCGCAGCGTCGGAATCGAGCTGCCCGATTGCGTTCGAAACCTGCTATGTGCTTTTTTAGGTGTCAGAGAGTGCTAGGAAACGAACTGCAAAAGGGAGAGGCCTAAAATATAAACAAAAAAGTTGTTTTAGACTGCAGTACAACAAATGCTAATATGTTTTATACAGGCATAATTTCTCATATAGGTGTCAGTACCGCCGACATGATGTGTTTCAGAAAATTTCTGGTGATCGGCATTGATAGATACATTTTTAGCCATAATACCAAATTGATATATTGTTTTCTGGAAAACGTAATATGGAAGGACTCTTTTCTGCCAACTTGGCAAATTTTGTTGGGTGTTTCGAACCTACTTAGTGACATCTGTTGCGCTAGGGCTGTTCTTATTCCCGATCCTCGGACCGCTATATCAGCGATCATTTTAAATCTCGACTGAAAGTCATATCACGGTCGAAGGCTCGATCACCACCGAAAGTGCCCACGTCAAGGGGTATAAAAAAATCGCGGCGGATACTGTTATCTACGCAATCTTTACCACAGTGTGCGATCACTGTAAAATGAAAGTTTATCACTGGTCCGTACCGCATTTAGGTACGGTCTGGAAGAAAACCATAGAGACAACCACTGACAACAGTCACTGCTTTATAGACAAAAAATCAGTTTACATCAGCTGGCTTCCGCAAGGCATTGAAGCTAGTTAGACAGAATTTTTCATGAACGATATGTTAACATGCTTGCCTGCAAACATATTATTAATAACTGTCATCAGCGAGTTTATTTTCTTTTTCTATATTTTTTGGCTGCGATATATTTCTCTGCCGTTTGATGATTGCAACAATCGTTACAGTCTGTACACAAGCCCACACTAATATGCCACGGAGCGGATTAAATTACGTGAGGTACTGCTGCGTTTCATGGTGTGGGAACAACGAGCGAAGACAAAGGAAGCCGGGGACGAAGCTCTTATGCATTCCTTGTGACAGCAGGTGGTTGACGCCTGTTCTGTGTACTTTAAAGAAAATATAAAACAGTGCTCCCAATCTATTGTTAGAACCGGTTACTATGCACGTTTTTTTAGTCAGCCAGTGAAGCGAATAATTAGTTTATACTGCGCCATAATTGTTTCAGGTCGAAGGCTTGGATCGAGTGTGCCAAGAGGGGCGACCTGTTAGAAAAGTCGCCGACCCAGCTGTATACGCCACGTATCACACCTGCGGGGACCATTTCACCGCTGATGACTTGATGGACCCCGGTATGACTTCGGTGAAGAAGACGGCTATTCCTATTGTTCAGCCTACAGAATACTCGGTTTGTCAGCTCACTGATGGTAATTTTGTGTGTGCGCTTGTCGTGTATTTAAATGCTTGAAGAATCGCCCGGCCAATGAAGACTTGAATTGTCTTTTTTTATCTACGATTTATAAATACCACAGGACCAGCTCGATGCAATCCTAGCGATTGAAAGCTACATTTCTAAATAAAACATATAGAATTCACCTTTTGTGGCATGTACGTTCATCAATAGAAACTTAGACAGCATTCGCTTCAAGAAATCGGTGTCTGGCAGACAGCTGGACAAATTTAAAGCCTGATGCTCATTGTTTCTCATCGCTGCGAATAGAACACAGGGTTCGCTTACATCTGATCATTCATTGCATATTTCCTTTCCTTTGCTAGGTTCGATAATTAGTAAAGATATGGACTTAATTCTGTACATGTAGGACAATGCTTGTAGAAAGTTGTATTTTTTATTGTTCTCGTAGGCAACTGCAGCCGCTTTCGAAGAGACGATTTATGTTGTTTGCCATTTGTTCATATTTGAGTTGTTTTTGAACAAGAGCGTGCAGCACGAACCTGGATTTTTTGTGGTGGTGTCTACAACTTGACCAAAAAATCACAATAATCGCCTTTTTACGAACAGTGCAAGCGTACTGTTGTGTTAGTATGATGTATTGAATATGTTGTGCTTGTATTTCTGAACAGCCTATGAACCTATCGCTCAAAGCTGATGATGTGCAGTGATCGAGCGCGCTATACGTGCATTTTTAACCCCTTACTTGTGCCTAACTGTTGACAACTCCTGCTGTGTTGTTCGCACGGGTGATGTTTTGGATGACAAACCCGCAGAGCGTATGTGCAATATTTTTTTTCGTTAGTGACATGGTGCCACTAGCTTTACCATAACTTATTTCCTGTTGCTCTTTGTATTATTATGATGTATTTTATAAAATGTGTTTGATGCAGTATTCTTTTCTAAACAGTTCAAATTGTAAACAAGAAAAAATAAACTATTTGTGTGAAACCACTCTCTTCTCTGTTTGGAACTGAAAGAGGTGGCTCAGTGACGGCACCAAATTAAAGTAAGAACAGCTCTGATTGCATTATTCCAACTGCATGAAATAGTTCAGCTTGCGCAAGTTCTTCGAGATGCTTGGTGGTATCGCCAGTAAAAGTCTGCAATCTTCTGCGATCCGAGAGTTTATTACGTCTATATATATGGCATGATTAGAAATGAAATATTAAAGCCCTTGTGCTGCACTTAGACGATGCAGTTGAATATTTTAATAGGCAAAGGTAAAGGAGAATCGAAAGCATTGCTATCGAAACCGAAACTGACACAGAACTGATGCACGGGCCTAAAATCTCGGAGCACCGAATTAGCGGTCTGACCACCCGCTCGGGGCGCTGGCGGCAGTGTAGTAGCTCGGCCGCAGGGCCCTACGGGAGTGACCGCTCTTTACGTAAGTGTGTTTCTCTATGGCTAACCTTCGACCACTGGAGAACTTTTTTTTTCTTTAATGCATGGGAATGCAAAAATACTGACAGGATTTTAGTCTTACTCAACCATTCCTAATCGCGCGAACCCGTCACACATAGTCACAGAAGCATCCTGCTTTCACTCTGCACACACATAATAAACCCCGGAGGCACTGAGTAAAGGCAGCCATACAGGAGGCCAATCTTGGGCAGCATATGCCTCCCCCCCCCCCCCCCCACCCCTGCACCAAAACACACAAGCTCTCTGAACAGAGACTTCGGTGAGCATGGTGGCTCTGCCTGGCGATGTATCATGCGGTTCTTCCGCAGGCTAATCATTGACATGATCCCAAAAAAGATCACATTTAACCTCCCATTATAGACAAAAACCTTATAGTATATGCCATGATCTCAATGTCCCTTTTTGATAGTTCGTTGAAGAATGTCACAAAAAAAACAGCATCGTGAGGAAACAGACAGCAATAGTCTCTGACTGCTGACACAGGTGGCACTTCACTGACCATGGCACAAAAATCCACTTAGAAGGAAGCCATGTTTTGACAGACAAGGTCGACGTGTGAAGTTTAAAAAAGAAAGTCTTTGAGGCCGATTGAACACGCCCACGTTGCGTGCGCTTTAATACGCTGTTATCTAGAAAGGCGAGTTAAGGCTGCCGATACATCGGAGCAGGAAAGTACATCTCAATCGCAACTTATTCATCTCTTTTCTGGATAGACTGTTTAGGCACTTTAAGGAAAAACTGTGTCAGCAAATTTCCTTTAAAAATCGCAAAGGCCCCTCGCGTTTATGACAAGTGGGCGCGGACAGAATGCGCAAACGGGCACTCAATCGTCTGTTAAGCACAGCCACGAGGAACGTACGATTTGCCTTTTTTAAAAAGAACAGTAAAATAAGCAGATGGGAAGAAAAGGGCTGAAGACTAGCTCCACCAGCCTTCAGAGAGCGCCGCACAAAAGCCACAAAAATGTTATGCATCACTTGTACATTTTTCCGCGCACAATGCTTCACTAGCATTAAGTAGATAAGCTTCGAAGCTAAGAAGATGTTGCATACTTGTGCTGGTGCAAACACAGCCATAGCTCTCTACCCATCGAAGCCTAGGTTTGTCGCCTGATGGACGAGATTTCAGAATCGCCGTGTCGCCCACTGCTGTGATGTTGATGCAAGGGAGCCCCCACATGATGTAAGTCTTCGGTGTCTGACCTGACACAGAACATTTACTCAAAACTAGACATAGAACATTGCAGACAGCCTGCATGCAATCTGTCGAACAGCCCTGAACATGATATTTCAAGATCAGTGTGAAACGCTCTTTCATCTACAGAATTAACCGTCCGACGCACTACACCGCCATTAGTAACAATATAGACTTGTAGCGGCGATGGCATCGCCAGCGGCGCTGATGAAGATGAAGTTGGCGCGACCTGCCTCGTGCGGAGGAGAACGCTTTCGTCAACCGGCCTGACCAGCAAGGTCAACAGCACACTCCGCCGGCTCACCAGCCTCGGCTACCGGTACTCTAATAAATGTGGGCCGCTTTCCACAGACTCAACACACGACGAACAGAGCCTCAAGGCGATTTTTTTGACCGAGCATGTAGTACTTTGGAAATGCTAGGAAAATGGAGATAACATGATTGGCCCATCCCTGTTGCAATGTGCCTGTCGTACTGAACGCAGGAAAAGACGTATAGCCCAAAGAAATAGCAAAGAACTCAGGAAGGAATATCAGAGGCGAGGCAGATAAGTCGTTCGAGGAAGTGGAGCCTAAGCGTGGCCTTTTCGCCGCATGCGAATATAGAGCTGCGTTATTTAGAAGTGGAAGGCACGAGCGTTTAGAGACAGCTGTCTGTTTATTTGGCTTTTTGCTTCAATTAAGCTGCTTATGGATAAATATGTCGGTTACGCAATAAAGCGTTGCTGAGTATCAGTGCTTGGTTCCGTTCATTTAGGTTATCTGTGGTTTATAGCACAGTTGCGTCTTCTGCTGAACAATTTGAGAGTATGACCAATGATAGTTCGAATAACGTAGATGTTCTTTGTATACGGTGATCCAAAAGTCAGAGAAAAAAATCCAGCATTCAATTCTTTGAAAATTAGAGACCGCAGCGTAATAAGGTTTTCGCATGATTGGACAGATAATCTTAACATATTGTTTAAATAGCAAGGATTCCTATCGACAATATAGTAACATTAGCCACCGAAAGGGAGCGGTTTAGTCTTTCAGAAGACAACACATGTGCAGTGTGACGTAAGTTCGAAGAAATAATTTAGCGTGATTTAATAGAGCAGGACAGCATTCATCCAGATGTTGATACAGGTGCGGTTACTCACTCTGTTTAGAGATAACAATGGTAATTTTAATGAATCTGTGGGAAGTTAACAAAAAGCGATTGGAATAATGGTCGCTAAAAAGGAGAGTCGGGACGCTAAAATAAAATTTAAGGATTAAAAATTGGTAAGACGCAAACGTTAATAGAATTTGTTTTCTTTTTACGTAAATGCCGAATATATACATAACCCTGTCAGGGTTGACAGAGCAGTTTAGAGCAATGTAAATAAAAAGAAATACTTGGGATAATGGCAGCTGCCAGCACCATATTTCAAAGGGGACGCTTGTAGCATTCATCTATCCATGTGGCTGCAGTTTGTACATGGTCTCTACAGTGGGACATTTTGATGACAAGTGCGGTGTCAAAACTTTTTGTCATTGAAGAAAAATTCCGTCTTTTTGAGTACTTCAGCGAAACCAGATGGCGCCACCAAATATACTTTCCAATTTATTGAATTTTTTACTTTGTGACTTTTGGATGACCCTGTTATTATTAGATGATTCTAATTAGTAAAACGCCTGAATCATAGTTCTAAGCACTGTTCTTTTTCGCGCAACGTATTTGATTTCGAACTTAGTATACATAGTACGTCCGACAAGGTGATAGAAAACAAAAGGGGCGGCGAACTTTACCTTGCGTCCTCGTTGAAAGCAGGAGGCCGTACTAAAAGAGATCACTCCCCTCGCCGAAAGAGACACTTCAACTTGTTACTTGAATACTGATTTATTTTGTCAAGACCATCGTACGGGCCATTACACACTGCTTCACAGATGTGACTACGAATACGTAAAGAACGTCCGCAAAGTGTTGTGAACTATAGCAATCAGTGGTAAAGCCGGGGGATGTCAAATTCGCCCGCGTGGTAGTAGAGTTCAGTGTACACAAACACATGCACAAACGACCCCAGCTGTTCATTAAGAAGTATAAACTTATTTCCGACAAATTCAGGTTCGAAATGCAGAACAAATAAGGAAAAATGCGCAACAAAACAGCACGCACCGATTCCTTTTATAACTTCGCTTCTCACTTGTATTTCTAAGCGTTCACTTTTTTTTTATTGAGGCTGGGTGTAGTTTCACTCCTTATATAAAGATATGTGCATCTTTGCTCCCTTTCAACAGGCTCTCAAGCAGAAAATTATTGACTAACAGTATGAAGCCATTTTCTTCAAAATGCGATGGCTTTCCATAAAAAAAAACAAGAGCTATGGGCAGAAAGCCAAGAAAACCTGATTTTCGCTCCAGTGTATACGCGCTGACGTTGATCTGAAGTTGCAGCTCTCTACTCTTCACATTCTACAGCGCCATGAAAAAGCAGCAAACAGTATGGCTGCGAAGTTGTCCGATCACTTTGAGGGTTCTAAGAGGAGTAGAACTTCAAGTCGAAAATCACATTGATTGGATCGCTGCGGGCGATGCGAAAAAAGATGTTCGCGTCGGGCTTGCTCCAAAACCGTACATGAAAGAGCCATTTCAGTCCATTACCTGGACGCGTATCGCACAGCATCGTTCCGAGCCTAAACAAAATGCTCTCTTAAGCAAGGCTCTCAGCAAGACAAGCCAGAGGCAGCCCTTTTCAACTGTTTTTCTTCCAACAGCCCCCTTAAGTGCAAGGTTACGGGGAATAATAAAGTTAGCGGGTAAACCTTCGGTGTCCGATCTCTGTTACGTTTCCTCTGCTTTAACGATATGAGCAACTTTCAACACGGCATTAGTAATGATGCCTATGTTAAATGTTGTTAAAGCCGGTGTTGTTTCAGAAGTGTCATGTAAAGGGCTCTGACCACAGCAAGGCAATAATTTCATTGATATAACCAGGTCACTGCCAAGAAACCAGCTGAGTTGGTCACTAGTGGCTAAGAAACCTCCGCTGAAGCTTGCCGTGTGAATCGTAGGGCCGTAGTGCACAGCGTAGCGAGAGATGCAAGCATTTTTAGGTGCACCCGCAGTGCTTTCTACTCCACCTGCCGGCGCCTATAGGCGTGAGCTTCCTAGTCCTGACTTAGCCACCCGTGGCGTGATGACGGCAGCGCTGCTTTAGGCGCGCAGTGGAACAATTGCAGCGCCACCTGGGGCATTGCAGGTTGATTATTGCACCTCCCAAATAAGAGAATAAGTTACACACGGAACAGTGCGCTAATTAACAGATCAAGAAAGTAAATATTTCATCACGGCAGCATTGAAAGTCTTTTTATCACTTTTTTCTGCCTTGAAACAACGACGCTTTGCTACTAGTATGCACTCGAAGATGTGCGATGCGCTTCCGTACCGAGCCGTCGCAAACAACCGGCGGCATCCAGCACGTGGAAACTGCGTCCGGCGAAAGCCGCACCTGCAAAGGTGCTCGGATGCAGCCGCTTTTCCCAGCGCTAGAAAAACCTCCCGCGCTCGCTTGCCCTCTGTTTAAGGCAATGCGCGGCGCACTCGCACGGCCGCCTTTCAAACCATTTCCGCTTCTGCGAACCTCCTTAAATTAGCTTCTCGTTATAATCCCCTTCGCTAAATTTCGTTTCGCCTCAGAGGCACGATGCGTGAAGGTTTTGACAAGTGGCTTAAGCAATTCAGGCCAAATTCGACGGGGGTGCGGTGAGTTCATTAGGAAAAAATCCCGGCTAGGGATAAGGAGTCAAGCAGTTCGCGCCGCTATAAGGTGCGCTAAAAATAGAGAAATGCGCGACAAAAAGACGGAAACAGAGAAGAGAGAAAAGAGCGAAGCGCACCGACCCGTACATTTTTCGGAACGGCGCTTTTATATCATGCAGGTTGGTGTGACAACAGCGAAAAAAATAGAAGACGGGGTGGGGGGTTGGCCAGGAGATGAAAGTAAAGGGAATCGAAACGACGTGAGGAAGACGGACGAGAGCGCGCGGGCTATGCGCTGATCTATACTTGGACGACGGCCTGCCTCGCCGCCGTAATCACGGAGAAATTTCTGCACATTTCTCTGCTTCCTGGCGCTACGCCGACCGAACACGGCGTTGCATAATAAATGACCGCAAAAGCGAGCTGTAAGGGCGCGACGAGAGCGCGGGTGGAGAGCGGGAAAAATGACAAACCCATCTTTGGGCCCCTTGATTCGGACCGCCAGACAAAAGAAACTGAGAATAAGAGGACAGCGTAAAAAGAATGGAGAAGGCTGAGAGAGAAGAAGCAAAGAAGAGGGGAGAGGATGGGGAAGCAGAAGTGCGCTCCCGAGACGAGCCCGCAACGCTTCCTTTCGCTTCTCAGTCCGGATTCAGTGAGACACAGGAAGCGCGTTACGTGTATTTAAAAGAAAACAAGCGGGTTAGGCAGGTTTTAGTTTCCGTGAGCAGTGGACTGCCCTAAATGGCGCGTGAAATATGCAAGCGCATGACCGCGGGACCTCTCGAATTTCTTACGCCGTTCTCATCTTCTCAAGCCTCCTCCCTCCTTTCAGTGTCTCCCGCCTCCTTCGCTGCGCACAAGAGCATGATACGTCCGATTCCCTTCAGGGAAGAGGGGGCCGCTCAAATTCTTATCGCGGCTCCCGCGCCGGGTTCCCTTTTGGGGCACGTCCCCCTTTATCTTGCCTCGGCCGCTTCTTTATTACAAGTGCGCTGCAAAGAGGTCGGACCGAGCTGGTGCGCTCATTTATATATTGGGACGCGCCAAGCCGGCATCAGAACCTCTCTTCCGCCGCCTTTTGCTCCTTATTTTGCGTCCCCAGAATTCTCCCCATTTTTCCACTCGGTTTAACTCTACCTCAGCCGTCTTACGGGTCGCCCCCATCTGCGTCTTCTTTTCCTGGCCCAGCCTTTTTCCTTCCGCCTATCAACCCCCCCCCCCCCCCCCTCCCTCTCTGCCTTTGCGAGAAAAGGCGCTGCCTTAGATTTCGCCACAACCCCTCTCATGCAAGGCGCGTTCGCGAAACCAGCCGGAAGACGCCTGATGCGCGACGTTGGCGCTGCTGTCACGGGCGCCGAGCCGTGATTGGAAAGAAGTGCGAGTATCTCGCAACAACGCCAAGGGGATGAAAGGTGCGTTGAAGGTGAAACAACAAGCAACGACGCGCCAAAAGTCGGGCTCTTCAATTGTAAATTATGAAGCGGACGTCGCGCTGACATTCCGGTAAATAAATATAGACGACGGCGGGCGGGAAGGAAATTTGGCCGTTGCATTAAGAAACTTTGATACACTTTGCCAGTGCTTGCTCGGTTTGTCTTCAAGACAGTTGGCTGCAGTGCACGCGACTGGGAAAGACAACCTCTGCGGCGGTAGTGTGCGGCTGGAGAGCCGGCTCTTTATCATCCCCTGAGCCGAAGGACACGTGTCTAGAAGAGTGTACAGTGTCGAAATTGCAAAACGCGATTCATCAAAACACCGTCAATGACGAAGCAGCGGAACGATTTGTTAGTGGCTTGGCGTATTATAAACTTTGCCTTCAACTTAGAAAAAACTTATGAAGCAGGACAAACGATGCTTTTGATGAGGAAACATTAGATTTTTATTTTGTGCTCACAGCTCCTCACGATCCTGTGCGTAACAGCTTGGATTCATTGTTAAGCAGTGCTTTTCCTCCGTAACATCCTCCCTCACCTTCTTGCCACAGCATATAAACTACAAAAGATTCATTTATAAACTATACGTACCATACTCATGGGTATAAAGTATACTGTCTTATAGAGCATAAGCACAAATACTATGATGGAAATAATAAAAAGGACTGAAATATAAATGTGTCCCGGCAGAAAAAATAGAACTGATATAGAAGCGATTTTGGTTAGCACAAATTAAAATAAAGAAATAAAAACTTGCTCTTTTATCGAAGCCGCAGTCATTGAAAGGGCTGTTAATAAGGAGGTTTTGGAGGAGAAAGTTAAATAGTAGTTAAATATTTTCTTGCTAGGCTGGCTGAACTAATGGCTATGGGCAGCTCTATGCCCGTATAAGTATAATTAGAAGCCCGGACTTCGGAATGTTCACTACTGCAGATGAGCAAGAATTGTAATGTAATAGAGGTAAATTGGCGTTAAAGGATGTTTATTGTTTATTTCACCTCTTGCTGCATAGGCGGGATGATTGATGTGAGAAAAAAATGTAAAATAAAATGGTTGCCTCTCCCCTCCCCTCTCCCCCCTTGTGAAATCCTGAGTGCTATGAGTATTTTCTATGTGTTTGGTCAAATTGTTGAGGTTATGACTGGGAATTACCTAGAATATTGATTGTTGATTCCGTCTATTGTGGCGTAGGTGGGGAGGGGGGACAATGGGGTGAATGAACTAAAAAAGAACACTAAGAAGAAAGGATTACTTCCCACATGCACATTTGTGTAATGATGAGTGCTATGAATAGTTTCTATGTGTTGAGGTTTTGACCTCTGAATTACATAGCTGTAAACGTCGAGAGATTGTTAGTCGCCGTTTGTTTATGTGACTTAATTGTAGTTTTGTAATGGTTCGAAGCTACGGTGGTGATATAGATCCATTTTTTTAAATGCAGTCTAGGAGATTGGAGTCAATATCCATTGGTAAATGATGTATTGGTATTTTTCTGTGTGTGTTCAAAAATGACGGTATTTTGCTCGTTTCATTGTGAATTACAAGGCTGGATATTTGTGCTCATTTTTTAAAATTTTCCGGTTGGTATGAGATGTACGGCGTCTGAATGAAAGTGAAGTTGAAGGAGGATAAACGTGAAATTATTAATGAACTTAGAATCCACTGGCGAACTCGGTAGCTGGCATCATTAAGGTGGGCTTTATTTCCGGGCCGGCCGCTTTCATATATCATATACCCATATATGCCATTAGAAATTGGTTTCCGTAGTGTTGTATATCGATATTTTAGGAATTTTCTGTTACTTTTTCTTTTCCCACTCCCTCTTTGTTCTTTTTATTTGCTGAGAATATCAAGCAATGATAGGAAAGGACGACTGCGACTGTTTGGATTTTCTGGAGGAGAAGGGGTCCATCAGGCACAGTTCGACGAAGTTCTTCGGAAGAGTGGTCTTGAATGAGCGTGAAAACCGCAAAAGCCTAGCAGCAGCCATCTCTACTCCTTACTATGGCGCTGAGAGGCGACGGAACACCATCATCCGTCGCTTGTTGCATCACCGCGTTTCTGGCCAGGAATTTCTTTGCTCTCTACTGCAAAGTGCGCACGAAGTGCGCTTTCACTTGTATAGGGCAAAAGCTCAGAGAGTATTTTGGCACACGCTATTCTTTCTGCGAGCAGACTACTGACACTTGATGCCGTGCCCACAGAAAGAGACTATAAGGTGCCCACACCGTTCTATCTGAAGCCGGTGCACCTAAGGTTGCCATTCTCTCGTCGTTAAGCATAACTAAGGCGATGGCTCGCTCTGCCTTCCACTTTCATGCGGGGCATCTCGCTTCGAAACGCAAAAGGAGCCGTGTGCTGTGCGATGTCAACGCACGTTAAAGATCCTCAGGTGGTCGAAACTGTTCCGATGCCTCCCACTGCGCCACCTTTTTCTCCCTTTAGTCCCTTCTTATCTCTTATCACAGGCCACATTTTGAGCATCCACGGAGAAGTGTGACGGCTACTGCGCCTTTTCTTTTTTTTGACCAAGTTTTATTGCATTTTTGTTGTTACGTGAATCACAATCTTAAGAAAGAGTAGCGGACTTTGTAAGTTGGATGCTTTAGCCCTTCACGACTCCGAATTTCAGGGAGGCCAGCACGCTGTCTTAGTGCTATATTTCTCCTTACGAAGCTCACTCGAATAAATTTGCATTTGAGATCAACTCGTTTCCATCGATGATCACCTTCAGAGTGTCGAACGTCTAGACAGGTCGAATGGGTTGGTGTAGTTTCTACGGCAGTCTAGATGAGCATCAGTGCTTTGTAGTGTAGTTTAAGAATTGTTTTGAAATAATAAAGTAAAGGTAAATGCATACAAA
This sequence comes from Amblyomma americanum, assembly GCF_052857255.1. Classification (NCBI taxonomy): domain Eukaryota; kingdom Metazoa; phylum Arthropoda; class Arachnida; order Ixodida; family Ixodidae; genus Amblyomma; species Amblyomma americanum. Next base: position 417,604,730 of record NC_135497.1, on the reverse strand, counting down.
CAAAATGTCTCAAATATACTGCATTTGGAAGAGCGTTTTTATTTGTTTCCATAGATTGGAGAAGAAATTGCGCGCGCTCTAATAAAAGCATAGTTATTCTATGGGAGCGCCATTGATAAATTTCTGAAATGTCCCCGAGGCAACATAGTTCTTTACTAAGGCATTGACCATTTTGAAAACTTCGCTTTTATTTTTTAACAACTGCGTAGTACTGCACCAAAGCTGTTTATACATGCAGGTTATGTCACCAGGCGGACACAAACTTGAAGGATAATCGCCATCGTCAAATTCTTAAATAAATAAAATCAGTTATCTTTCTATAACCTGGATTTGGCATTCATAATAATATAGCACACTAAAAAGGGGTCGTATTCTTAGACATTCACTATCGTAGAACTCTTATAAGTCACCCATTCCCTGAGGTATCGACTTCCAACTTTTTAACTAAGAGAATACGGCTTCTTAGGGGAGGTAGTGACCGCTATTCGGATCATGAGAAGGAAATAACTAGAAGAATAAGAATAGGGTGGAGAAGATATGGCCGGTTCTCTGTGATCATGAATGGCAGTTTACCAATATCCCTTCAGAGAAAAGTTTACAGCAGCTGTATATTACCGGTACTCACCAGTGGGGCAGAAAATTGGAGGCTAACGAAAAGGGTTCACCTTAAGTTAAGGACAACGCAGCGAGCCATGGAAAGAAAAACGATAGGTGTAACCTGGAGGGACCGGAAGCGGGCAGAGTGGGTGAGAGAACAAACGGGGGTTAATGACATCCTAGTCGAAATCAATATGAAGATATGGGCTCGGGCAGGGCATATAATCGAAGGCAAGATAACCCCTGGTCCTTTACGGTAACGGAGTGGATTCCAAGAGAAGGCAAGCGTTGCATATGGCGGCAGAAATTGGTAGGTGGGCGGATGTGAGTAAGAAGTTTGAGGGCATACGGTGGCCGCAGCTGGCAAAGGACAGGATTAATTACAGAGGCATGAGAGAAGCCTTTACCCTGCAATGGGCGTGGTCAGGCTGCTGCTGCTGCTACTGCTGCTGCTGCTGATGATGATGTTGTGTAAATATACAGGCGCACACTTAGTGTAAGTAGAGTATGTGTAATTTCACTAAGTGTGTGTAATTTCATCACTTAGTTGAAAATTTGGAAGCCGATATCTCAGAACAGACGGCGCCGTGAAATGTGTTCCTGTAGGGATGCAGTTTATACGTGTGTCTTTTCTTCAAGTTCGCAGTGAAAAACAAACAGTTATCTGAATCACCTGTTGCTCCGTGTTTTTGAAAAATGACACTTCATATCCAGCAGCATTGGTGAATTTCTCCCCAATCGTCGGCGTCTTGCAGGAGTAATTGCGCAAAGTCCATTCGAAGTTTAGAGAGAATTTAATATCAGGGAATATGGGAATGCGACGATAATTCTGCGGAGCCTAATACTCTAAGAAAGCGCCGGCCAATAATTTTTCACTGTAAATATGCACTCTAAGTGCAATGACTAAAAACTTTAGATTTGATTTTGGTTAATTAGCAGGTTGTCGGTGTCGATTATTATGCCACTTTATTTACTCCTACTTGCATAACCGACGTACAAAAAAGCCTCTTGAGTTCTGTTTATGGTTAGTTCTTAAGAGAATCGCCAGACCGGCAACCTTCTGCACATCCCGTAGAAGTAGCCTTCTCTGGCGTGAATACAGCACCGTTGTAATCTTCTTACCACGGTATATGTTGAAAGGAAGCTAATTATCCTAAGGCTAACTATACTATCCTTGTCTGTTACTTCCTTAGTGCCCTGAAACTAAATGTGATCCCTTCTGTGCCATGGCTTTGTTAGTCAGCATACGTCTTGTGGAAACTATGCGCACCTGTTTCTTCTACAGCTTCAAACTTGCACTGTAAAAGCTACAGAGAGGAATTTGTTTGCTCTATGCACCAATCTTCTTTAAGCTCCTGTGACCAGTTATTTCAGCCATTGTTCTTAATTACCACGGATTGGTTCTGTTCATCTCCATTTCTTTTTCTACTTCTAAGTTCCTTGGTCTTGCTTTTTGTTTTATTTGAGCCGATGCAATTGTTCCTTTTTACATTAGGCCCTGAAGCCAGCCAATCTCATCAGAGCTTTTTCTTCTGTATCCGCTGCTTTTTGTTCAGGCGAAATAAAGAATCGATGATTGATTGATTGATTGATTGATTGATTGATCGATCGATCGATGGTGCGGGTGCAGTGAAAGTATTGTTGTCAATTTGTTACGCCGGAAAAATTCGTTTTTGTGCTTTGTTTCTTTCTATCCCTTTCTTTCTTTTGTTTCTTTGTTTGTCTTTTTTGTTTTTTTGTCTGTCTAAATATCCACGTATCTATGCGTAGCAGCCTAAGCGCACACATGCCGGTTTCACCGGTTCCAGCAGCCGCGATTTCATTCGACGGACATGCCCTCTAGGACACCGGTCGATGTGCAATGCTTGCAACCTTTGAAGTGCAGACCGAAGAACATAGAGTTCTTCGCGATTGGAAATAATCGATCCAGAACGCCCGTACAGACCATTTTCAGCGGAAGGCCGCGAATAGCCTGTTTTGGGACCTTCCGTTTAACGTACTTGTTAGGTGGATAAGACAAATACGGGTCTGAGATTCGCGCTGCAATTTAACGCAACGTCAACACAGAATTGAAAAGATTGAATGCAAGCACAAAAATGAGTTATTCCGCGGTTTCGTTCTTTTATTTTTTACTGTAAGGATATGTCTCTCCGACTGCCTCTCGTGCTGCGCCTATAGTGTTATTTCGCTTGTTCATCATGAACCCTCACTTCTACGTTTATATATATATATATATATATATATATATATATATATATATATATATATATATATATGTATATATATATATATATATATATATATATATATATATATATATATATATATATATATATATATATATATATATATATATATATATATATATAGCCCTGGAATGGTTGCTTGCTGGACGACTAGTTTGTTCACAGCAGTTATACGGCAGCGCGAATAACACAAAGGAAGGGACGACGACAGAGACAAAGCGAAAAGAGCGCTGTAATCTACTTTAGCCCTGCAGCCTTCACATTACCAAAGACGAGTACGCAAGGAAAAAGGCTTCCATCTTCAGAACCGCTACTGTTAGAATTTCCTTTTGAATGTCTTACAAACGTGGTTAACAAAATCAGCTACCTAAAGCGTGTACAAGAAGCATTTATTTGTTTAGCGCGTGCAGAATACCTACGGATATTCAGAACATTTCAGGGACCTTCTTAGTGAAACCGGACTCAACTTGTTCAGAATGCGCTCTATTTAAAGTACGCAACCGCTAGAATGTTTATCTTCATGCGTGAGTACCCGGTCACCAAAGCCGACTAGCTCGGTCCGTTACGCGCGAGATGCACCGAAGGACCGCTCCGGCAGCCCGACGACTCTGCCTCGGCAGCCAACTTGTTCGCTGCTACCACTGCTCTCCGAGTGACATGGGCAAATTGATATACAAGCCGGTTGTATACCGTCGTGGGACCAGGTGGAGACGCCGCTGAGAAAACTAGAACACTCTTTCCCCCTCCACGCGCCTGCACACACCATATCTTTGGTTTTACGATGTAGTACGTACATATATTCACAGATCTTGCCGGCACGGTATGCCGGCACGGTTATTTTCCTTTTCGTTCTCTTCATTTTATTTGCATTTTTAGAGCAGATTCGTGCATTTCTGCTCCGAGGATGCCCCAAGTTACGACCCAGCCTTATGCACGTGGCCTGCCGACTGTCTTGCTCGTTGGTGCGCCCGAGGCCGCCCTCTTCCTGCTCAAGACAAACTTTCGTACTGGGCCAGGTATTGCACTTCGTCCTTTTCATAAATGCAGGCGCGCATGTTTGCTTCGCGCGTGTAGCGGTGGCTTGCGGGAAGTTTGGTCGTGTCGAGTGAACGAAATCAGACGAGAGCTGCGAGCTGGGGGGTTTCTTCAGAGAATATTGCGAGCGGTCGCAGCAAAGAAGAGTCAGTTCTTCTATTCACGGTTGCCAGAGTATACGTTCTTGTTCTCAGTGTTCTCATTCTTGTTCTCAGTTCATTCTTATTCTCAGTTTTCAGTACTGTCCGCATGCGCCGTTACGCCGAGAGTTTTTATTTCACCCGCCCTTCTGCCTTCATTCCTTGTTTTCAGTACTGTCCGCGCGCGCCGTTACGCTGAGAGCTCCTGCTTGTTTGCCTATTCAAACGCCTCGATACGCCTCTACTGAGATGCACCGCGAAGGCCTCGTTCGCCCTGCAGGTATGCGTGGAAAGTATAGCATTTGGTTTGGTCTTAACGCGGCAGGACTGTAATTTAAATTTTCAATCCCAAGGTTTTTGCTGTAGTGAAAAAAATAAAAATAAAACCAAGACGACGCGGCAAACCCTGTGAGCTTGTTTTTGTGTGTTTTGAATAAATCACCCGAAAGATAAGCCAAGAGCTTCTTTATACAAAGAAACCAAATGCGATGTTATGCACTGTAGTAAACTAACGTTTTTGCATGCTTTCGTTTTTTTTTTGTCAAGAAGGAATCAAGAGCGATGCCGCGAGCAATCACTGAGCTCTCGTCGTCATTGCAACTTCTTTAAGTAATGCCAAGCAATAACTCATGCTATTCATCACCTTGGAACTGCCAACGCTGCAGCCTCATGCAATGCGTGTTCTGACTGGTGGCCTCTCGCGCTATGTGTTAAAAATCGTCGTCATCGCTCACCCGCTGGCACTGCTAGAACCTGCCAAATAGCAAAAGCAGCGAGAGACGCTGAGCAAGCGTTCCTGCACTCAAATGTTTGCAGTCGAACGGGGCGGCACATAAAGCAGCAAAAGCTGCGAAGGAATCCGAGCACACTGTCCAGGTAAAACAAAAAATAGGCGCGTGATGACGGAGGCTTCACTGCTGGAAAAGCAGCCACAGAGACCACGAGTGCTGTCGAGTTCGAAGAACGCAATCGGGAAAAGGGGGAGGCATGTTCTGATGCCAGGATACATGACCAATACCTGGCAATACCCAAGTGCAGATACTAGCATCTTTTGAGCCGTACGTAAAACTGCTACGCCTTGCCTGCATTTCATGCTTGCATTTATTTTAGACGGCTGGATAAGACTATCAATATTTAATGACTTGCCTGCATTTCATGCTTACATTTATTTTAGATGGCTGGATAAGACTATCAATATTTAATGACTTCTGCTGCGTGGCTATGCCTTGCCTCTTTATTTCATTCACTTGTCCTCAGTTTCATTGGGGCCTCACACTAGGGGCTAAAAACAGAGGAGCTTTTTTTTTTTACTTCAGATCAATCAGAATGTATTCATTTACTCAGTGCTATGCATTGTTTTACTCAGTGATTCAGGTCCTCTATTCAAATAGCTTTGTTGCACATAAGCTGCTGAATTGTATTGGTGCTTATTTTTTACTTCGTGCTACATAATTTGTCCTCCTTCCACGTGCACAATAGCCTCATCAGAGCGCCTTTAGAGGCATGTTAAATGAAAGAGAAAGTGAAGAGCCACTGACTAAACGCTGGAAAGATCCTGATAATGAAATAAATAAATGTAAATGACGGAAAACACCTCAGGTAGCCAACAATTTTCAGAAGTTGATGCCCCGGCAAGCAATTTTTCAGTGAAGGAATTGCATCTCGTCGTTCAGGACCCAAAAGATGTAAACCACAATGGCACAAAACTAAAAATTATTTTGAAAACAGGTCAAGTGCAACAGTCTGCGAACGGAGCAACTGTTTGGGAAAGGCAGAGAGGTATTATAAATGGTAAGGAAATAGAGCTATGTATGTCAGTTAGGCGCACTAGAACCGCACTATGACCTTCGGGGACCATGAATCCCAAAGCTTTACGTTCGTTATGACACACGACGTTGTGTTGTGCTCCGGACTTTTTTTTCGATCAATCGCATGAGGTGCTTTGGCGCGACACAAGCGTTTTTGCATTCGGCCTTAATCTGAACGCGGTCTTGCGAGCGGGATTCAATCCCAGGACCTTGAGATCAACAGCTGGATGCCATACCACTTGAGCCACCGCGGTGTGTGTACAATGAGAAGAAAGTAACAAAAGAATGAGAATATGCTCACAGTAGATGCTGTGGAGTGCATTTAGTAGACACGCCTAGGTTATGTATAGCGGTCTGTGAATACATTTCTAGAGGAACGTTTAAAATAGTTGTACCTAGATAGCAGACGAGCTAAGCCTTGGCGACTAAAGAGCAGGCTTGAAAATAAATTCAGGATAGTGTAGCCAGCAACTTCATGAAAAATGAAAGGGGCGGCTTTGAGATAGAGGAAATCAGCAGCCTTGGTTATAGGGAAAGCGAATGCTATGCCAGCAGAAATCAAGTTGCAGAAATAGAGATGGACGAAACAGATAGCACGGAAAGCATATAACAGATCGTCCGCTATGTAGCCTAGGACAACTTCTTTATAAGCGAGTTGGTAGCTATTCATTCGAAATATTGAAATGAGCCAAAAACACAGAAGACAAAGGGATAGAAATTTTTAGTGGCGTTTTGTCCCGTTGACTGCTGTCCTGTTACCTTCTCTTTGTGCTTTGAAGCCTTCAAATATTTGCAGTGGTCCGCTATTTATTTCAGTGCATTCCCACCCAGGTGGGCCGATGTGGTTGGGAAATGTGCGGAAATAAGGTGGCCGCCGATGGCGCACTGCAGGGATTATACGAAATCAATGGAAGGAGACCTGTACCCTGCAGTGCAAATGATCGGCCATAGAATGGAACACCCGGCTCGAAGCGGCAGCTCTGCGCAGTGTTAGACAGTGCACGTCTCCGACTGCGGGTTACTGGAAAACTACGCGGGATCGTCACAACGCTACTCCATACATCTATGTATGACAAGTATATTCAAAATTTGTGGCATATGCATTGCAAAGCGGAAGCCGTACGCCTCATTGGAACCTATATTTGGCATGGGCTATGTTTGCTTGGGCCCTGCGAGCTATCAACCGTAGCTGCCCTAATGGACGACTCACTTTGTGGCAAGTGCAGATTTCTTTTCGCCCGATAAAGATTACGTAACAGCGAGACTACTCCGAATGAATGCGCCAAGCCTACCAGCAAAGCCTACCAGCAAAGAGGGAAGAACGGGTTAACGCATCCAACACACGTATCGTTCGCCATTTGTCTTCCCGTGTACCTACGCTTTCTCGCTGCTCAGGAAGATCCAGGGTGAATAACTAAGTGCTCGCTCCCTGCCATGCCTCCCCTCTGGCTCGAGCTCTTATCTCACGCGTACTTACACCCGAATCATTTCCGTACAGCACGGCTAATACGGCCGATAGCTCTCCGTGAAAGAGCGAGCAGTGACCACGTGAGGGCAGTGTTAGTACGCCACGTCGTTGGGCGTCGGTCCAGCCTGCCTGCCTGTATTAACTTGGAAGGACTCGACAGAGAAAACGCGCGCTGACGTCTCGATGTGTGGCCGACAGTGGAGTACGCCCTTGTCCGAAGTGAGGAACTATATCGCGTCGCGCAAGGGCGCGGACACGTTGTTCGGTAGCGCAAGGCCCCTATCGCGTTGCACGCAAATGTTCGACACGGAGCATCGGCGCACTGTGTCCGGGTGCGCGTGTGCTTAACCGACGTCCCTTCGATTGCTACCGCACATATTAGGCCCGCCGGGGATCTTGCTCCTGTTACACGCCAGTCCAAACACGGCCGCCCAGGGGGAGCAAGGAGGGATAAGCGGGGCCGCCGCGCGCCCTGGGAGCGCTTTCTCTTCGAGCCGGACCATGATCGATGCGCGGACCGTCCTGGCGACGCTGTGCATAATTGATGGACGCGCAGCGAGCCGCCCGCCTCCACTCTGGCCACGCAGGGTTGCCCGTTGCTCGCCGGAGGGCTGCAAGATGCACGTTCGTGTGGTCCGTTGGTGCAGTACCGCAATGCCTAGAAACTGACGACATCGAGGCGTGATTGCGGCGTTTCAAATTTTTAGGCCGCGAATTGCGTAGCCGTTGACGCATCTGCAGTGTTTTAGAAGAACGCGATACGCTCTTTCGCCAACCACCTCTCGGATGTCTAACACCTGGCTTTTGGCACTACTGCCCATTTCGGGATCATTGTTGATACTGCAAGGTTGAGGAGATTTTGTGGTCTTCTTCAGGCTGTATCTGGGTGCTGTATGGCATTGCCTATATTCGGTCAGCACAGCAGTCCACTGCACTGTTTCCATGGCCCGGAGTCAGCGCGGCTGAAACGCTCCACTTCAAATTTTATTCATCGCAAACTTATCAAAAGCACATTGAATGCAACTTAAAACTGCTCGCAGTTAGTTGCACATAGCTAAAACACTTAAAACCAACTGCAATGTATTGAAAATAAATTTTGAGCGCCTACTTTTATGACCTAGGGAAACGCCACACACAGAACACAGACTTTGAAGACGTGAAAATATCAATAAAAACAAAGTACACAAAGTACAAAAGTTGCCGCGAATGGAGGACCTGTAAGAGTTTACCATCAGAATGGCTCCCAGCCCGCCGCGAAACGCAGCGCAGTTGCAATCACTCCCTTCGGAAAGGGTCGTTCCCGCGCACGCATCCCGCTATGCTGGCGGTGCGGCCTCGGTTCCCGAGCAGGTGGGGTCGGAGGCGGCGGCAGATGCCATCACGAAACCCTGAGGCCAACATCCGCAGGCCCGAGCTGCCAATCTCGACGACGGCTGGCCTCAGGTGTTTGTACGGCGGCCATGCCGTGCCGTCGTCTAACGTGGGAAGAACCCTGCGGAGCGCCACTTGCTTGATTAGAGGAAGCGACACAGACTGACGCAAGCTTGCCAACGGGCGCCATCTGCCATGTGACGTGAACGCAGCGCTTGTCTCGATTCTTTAGGTTGTATTTAGTGACATAATGCTTGTATACCTGTGCCACGCTTGCCAAGTTGTCTAGCTGCTAAGTGTAAGCATAAGGAAGTCTGGAATCAAGTGCATCGTCAGTAGTGCTGCCACCTATTTGGGGCACTCAATATGTGAGCCTGTATGATATAGTCTTTACTAACTGATTAAATTCTTTTCCATGTTTTCGTCGTACGTGGGCAGCAATGCAGCCTGCCACAGGTCTGGCGAAGATCGGGGTCTACCCGAGCTCTGGCGAGACTCTGCGATAAAGGAACTAATGGTATCAAGACAAAATTCATCCCTCGGGACGCCTCTAGTTTATTTCGGCTATCTAGAGTCACTCTGGGCTTCTCACGACTTGGGCGTCATCTCATGGGCTTCACGGGTGATCGACAGTGTACGACTCACGTGAACACACTGTCGGTGCCTTCTTTACCTTGTTTATCGTTAACTAAAAGCTTTACCTGCGCAAGTAAGCTATGGAAACAACGTTTTAGTGCATTTTTAGTACGCACTCTATGACGCTTTATAAGCATTTCGTACTGTACAAGATGCGCATCGAATGCAATTAAGAAAAATTTGTAATTCGTTACATTTTCCATCATACTGTGAGGGAACACTACGGTCGCGTCATCACCTGTGATGGCTTTGACTTCACGCAAAAAATCCACTCGGACTGGAGTTTCTTCTCAAGTGACCTGGCAGACAGCACGCAAGATTTCAATGGAGCGGTGGTTCAGTGGGTTAGCTTTGCCCAGTCATGTGTGAACAAAGCTGCCGCAGCGCATATACAGCAGTGGCGGACGAGCGGAAAAAACTTGGCCGTTCCTGTGGGCATTGTTGCAGGTCCTAGCTGTTTTCCAGACGCCTATCCTCATACAACCTTTTCTTGGACAGGAAAATTATTTCTCAAAAGAACTCTGCCTAAGCATGCACCCTAATCAAAAAATAAATTACTTGCTGAGCTAAGCTGGCCAAGCCGCTATATGCAAACCAGTGTGTAATCAATGCCTATACTCGCCTTCAGAGTTAAATTGTTTTCCACTTAAAGATGAACTACTCGAAACATTGAATGGAGAAAGGCGGACGTTTTTTCATTTTTAAGTGGTATTTCAACATTGCGCTAAATGGTATTGTAACTTAGAAGGACTTGGTAATAGGCCAGTTGGTAGGGCATCGTGAGGAGCAAAACCGCAAAACAGGACGGGACTCAGGCGGGTGACAACACGGGGCCTTATTAACAACAGAACATTTAGTGAATCATTTATTGAAACATTTATTGAAACATTTATTACTCAATAAATGTTCAGTTGTCAGTACCGCCCTGTGTTGTCGCCTGCCTCAGTCCCGTCCTGTTTTGTGGTTTTGCTCCTCACGAAATGGTATTGTTCCGATTCCGTGTCTATGCACCTCTAAAGCTTGTGCGGTTGCTCCTATTGCCGTTGATTTCCTGACTCACGCAAAGTCACCTTGTTGATTCGTTGATCAAGTGTGGGCTAGAGTCTGAAGGAGCCTTCATTCCAATATATGTGCCGCCGACACATCTCACGACCTCGGTGACGCTAACGCGAAGAAAACTTTCCTTAGTATAAGCACTGTCGGCCGCAGTCTTATGGGTTTGAAACGTGGGAGTGGTACGCGTACACTCTGAACACGAATAGTTTGTAAAGAAGTAAAAAGGGAGTGTGCTGCCCTCTAGCGTACTCTCTTTCAGGGATAGGGTGTGCTGCCCAAGCTATGGGGTAGATTTCCATTTCCAAAGAGTGCGCTAGAGGATACCTTACGCCCTTTTTACTGCCATATATAAGATTATTCCGGACAGAGTTAATTGTAAACAAATCGGAGAGGCTTTTCCCCTGCAGTGAGTGGAGTCAGGTGGCTGTTGATGACGCTGAAGAAGCTTATTCCTGTTTAGAGTGTAGGGTGCGCTTGTTTTGACATATGCGCGTTTATATAGACATTTTATTTTCTGCTGCTTTTGCGCATTGCGCGCAATCCTCAATAACTGAATGACGTAGTGCAAACTCCGGAAAAACTAGGGCCACTGCCGAACTCGGGGCATCCTGCGTAAAAGCTGTGGGCTTGAGCCAATTACTATGGGGAACAACAGGATGTAGTAGGCAATCTCAAAACACTATAAAATTCCAAGAACGGAACTGAATAGGCATATTTGCGTTATGTCGGCCCCAGCCACCTTGCGTCACGAGAGAAGGCGTCACAATGAGCCCCATCAGCGCCCGCTGCTATGACAGTCAGCGACGAAGATCACGGCTAGCATTTGTGGGCTGGTGCGGGCTCATTGTGCCCGCGGGTATGCATTTTCTGTTACAATCGCGACCAGAGAAACTACTGGCACTCTAAAAGCGTTTTATGATGTTAATAAGAGAGCCATGTTTCTAATCTACTCCAGGAAAATGGACTTGCAATCGATCTTCATTCAGCTTCACATGTGCCTGAATTTCACTATTTTCCTAAGTGAATTATATTCCAAAATTTCTCGTTCAAAGTTTTAATGTACAAGCCCAGGTAGCACATGACAACGGGCCAATATTAGAAAGCCACTGGCAAAGCGCGGCTCTAAGTAGGCCCAGAGTTGCCAATGAGGATCTGATATTGGCTATGCCATCAAAAAATCATGGTTATGATGGGCCATGTTAGCCGGAGTTCTCCCATTATTTGCCAGAATTGGCTAAGCCATTTTCAAAGCCTGGCTATCATGGGCCATGTTAGCCAGAGTTCTCCCACTCTTTGCCAGAATTGGCTAAGCCACTTTCGAAACCTGGCTATCATGGGCCATGTTAGCCAGATTTATCCCACTCTTTGCCAAAATTGACAAAGCCATTTTAGAAACCTGGCTATATTGGGCATTACTTGCCTCCCCTTGTCCAGTGTTAAAAGTATACTTGCAGGTGTTGGTGAACATTGCACCATTCATTATACTGGGTAGAAGATTGGTTTTACAATTTAATATTTACTATAGTTTATAATTTTCGATCGCGCTAAAACTCGTTTGAGCTCCTGGGCTGCCCTTGGGCGAGTTCAAGAATTTGACGTTTTATTAATATTTTTTTACCGAACACTTTCGCTTTATATGAGTGGAGTTGGATAAACAACGAATATTTTCCGACTGCGTAGTCGGAGATGCATAGTTACGACGAAAAAACTCAATGAAACCGAATTAGGCTGTCAGCAGATTGCGCCGGTCAGAGGGAGCTCTCGCACAGGAGAAACTAAAGGAGGAGCGTGTCGACGCCATCGAGGCGCGGCGCGGCGACGTCGGCCGCGGGCTCCGCCGCTGATGAATTGTGTTCTAAGGAGCTTCCCAACAATTTCCAAACGCATTCCGAAGCATTCCAAACGCATTCGCTCGCTGTGTGCTGCTGCCATCGACTTCTGTTCGGTCTGTTCGCTGATTTTGAGTTGTGCAATGACATGACGGCAACTTCGGTGGTGGTCAGTCGAATGTGCATGTTCCGCCACAGAGGAACCGCTCTGTCGCATAAGGCTCGTTTCACATCCTGCAACTAGAACGTAAACAGTCAGCCTAGCCGGTGACGCCGCAGTGCGATTTCCGCAGCGAATTCGGTCAAAGAGACAGTCAAGGCTTCTTGTTGTTTGCAAAGCCAATCCATGATTAAACGCAACAGAAACGCTACAACAAATGTGTTGATGATGTTATGACGAGTGTATTTTTAGATGTGGGGCATTATTTCAATGTTTTGATTAGAACAAACAGTTTTGGTTCCACCGCGGGAACAGCTCCCACGTGGCCGCACGTCGCACGCAGTCTCGGCGCTCCCCATTGTTCAGTCGCTGAGTGAACACACCGAAGCTGCGACTGAATACCAACCAGACGGAACTCGATCGCAAGCCGTCTGCGACTAGACCGACGGCCCTCCCCAGTCGCAGACCGACGGAGTTCGCAGTGTCGCAGGCGAAAATCGCATGCATGTGAAACTGGCCCAAGGCCGACGACGACACCATCCAGGCAGACAACTACGGATCTGTAGAATTCTATCGTTAATACTTGGAACTAGAAGCGGCTGCAACTAACCACTAAAATTCCTTTGAAAAGTTCTGGTAAGTTTAGTAATTAACGAATATGCGCTGGCATGACTCAGTTGTAATGATTCGTGTAACTATATATGGCATAGCCAATCCGCTAATAAAAAAAATACTTTTTTGAGAAGTGCACAGACAAGAGCTCACGCTGTTGTTTTTGTCCGACTTCTGGGCATAATAACCCGCCTATTTGCATGAACTTTATGTATTTTAAAGCGTTTTGGAACGCTCTGCTTGCGCGAGTATCTGAAAACCAGCCCAAGCGGGCTTCCTTCCAAAAAAAAATCAAATGACTTTCATTTCATGACTTTTTAATGAGAAAAGCGCTTTTTTGCTTCACTCTAGAGAATTCACTGCCACACTGCGCAGTGGGTGTCTGCTTAATAGATACACTAAATCAAACGTAATAACTTAGTGCAAGTGCAACGTCCAGAAACGAAGCAGCGGCCTCGTATTTTACAATTATAAGTTGCGCACGCGCGAAACAGGTCGCCGCTTCAACACGCGGTAAGAGATTCCTACGCTTCCGTACGTTGTTCCCTGTGATCGCGCCTTCCCCTGTGTTTTCCGATTTGGTTTTTCTTCCTTTTCTGCACATCGTAATATTTCAAAATGTCGTTTTTGTGCATTTTATTGTTTTGTTGCGTAATTTGCATTCAGGGCTATAGCTCTTGCAGACGTCCTTACTTATTTGCTCGCAAATTAATTTTGTTTTTCTTTCAAATATTACCTTTATTGATGAAAAGCTTCGGAAATAGTTCCAAGCCACAGTTCAACAAGATTTTGTTTCTTTAAGTTTTTGTGTGAAATTTCCACACCAGCAAAACGTTGGAGGATTCTTTGACGACCAGCGAATAAATTCACTGACAAATGGTGTTAGACGCATGTTAACCTAGCTTGTTTGCCACATGTCCCGTATGTAATACTCTGAAAGCGTGCGAATTTGCTTGCATATTTAATTTATTGTTTTACGTTTTTGTTATTTCATGATATAATTTAAGCCATCCTGAACTAACACACGGCCCCACAGAATGCGCGAGTGTCTGAAGTCGTTTTGGCGAAGTCCATCTCGAGCTCCACATTTTTCGCTTCAAAATTTTCCGTCGCCGGACATGATGCTTGTCCAGCGGCTTTGCAAGAATACTTTGACGCTCCACGTTTTCCACACCCTTACCTTCAAAACTGCTTATGACTCGTCCTCGGAGAATTCCAAACCTCTTTCACATGTTTCGGCCCCCCTCCCCTTTCTCTTTTGAAGTCTCCTATCTCCACAACTCATCTCCCGGACGTGCCCTTTTCAAAGGAGCAGGCTACCCCCTCCCCCCCCCCCCCCCCCCCCGAAGCGCTTTTTTTTTTGCTGACTTTCTCCTAGCTGTTTCTCCCATGCGCAGGTGCGGGCTGCGCCCAGCTCATTGCCCCCCCCCCAAGATTTTCTTTCCTCTACCTTTCAGCTCGAAACTTTTTTTTGGGACCACAAAAGCTGTGTAAAAGAGAATGACTCCCTTCCTTGCTGCCCCTCCCTCCCATCAACGTCGTCTCCCCTGCCATTCGTCACAGCGCGACGCATCGCCACGACACATTCTTGACCGGACGAGTTTTCGCTTGCCTGGCGCGGCGGCGACCAACCGCACAACCAACGCGACGAAAGAGCATGCACACTCGAGCTGGCTCCGTTCGTAGTGTGCGCAAGCGAAAACCCAGCTCCGACGCGGTTCCCTACCCTGGCCAGCAATACCTTACTTGTAAGTACTACAAATATTTTATCTTGAGATACGCTCGGAAATCAATGTGATTTTGGGAGTAAGTGTTGCTCTGACTACATGCGGCTTTATTTTTTCCGGCAGGAAAAGACAACGAGACAAAGCACGAGGACGACCTCTCTGTATCTACTCTCATTGCCAAATGTCTGGCTTGACGTCATGTTCAGTGCAGATCTGCCCGAATGGTAAGAATTTTATTTTATGTCTTTGGTGCAATGAATTCACCAAACATTCACTACTTTGTCGAACAGCGGGTTTGAATTCTTCTGACCTTTCATCCAATTCATTCAGAATACGTTTGTCATGTACAGCTTATGCAGGATAGGAATCGGAACTGTTTTGTGTTCCACTACCAACCAGTCGGTAAGGATATGTGTACGAATTCGGCGCACTTTCTCTGTGGCTAACACACTTGCAGGTGCAATGGAAAATCCGCAATTTAAGGCAAAAGCTTTTGCCAAGTTATATCTCAATAAAAAAAGACGTCACTCTGGACTGTCAGACGGGTGTTTTGTGTGGTTTTCAAATCAGTTTCGAATCTGTATTACATGCATTGGAAGCGACTAAGATAAACTGTTGGATTTAAAAAAAAAACAAAGCTGTTGAGTTTTTTTCGTCCAGCTTATTTATTTTTAACCCCATCCAAACAAACAAGCTTTGTTCAAAACTGCTGTTTCGACGTCCATATGGAGGAGATGCTACAACCTGTGCATCTTTACCTGAATAAAAAATGCGCTCTCAATTAAGAGATACTTAGTTGTGATAATAAAACAAAATAAAACATTTACTTCCTTTCAATATTACATTAATTTTTTTTTTCACAATGAATATCTTACTGTAGGTGCAAAACGACTCAATTACCTAAAAATCACCAATTTGGACAAGGCAAATTAAATTTCATTTTGCGCGAAAAATGCAGTGGCAGTTGTTACAAATTATCCTGAAAAATGTGTGTGGAGCGTTTTCACGCCGACTCTGACTCACAAAATTCAGTGTTATTTAATCATTTCTGTTTTTGTCCTGAGACGGCCGTATTTAGGTTCATCATGACATCATGCCTCTCTTTACAGGCTCGACGCATTGTCGGGTCATCGAGCAAGAGCTGGACAAGGAATTTGAGTGCAGTGGAAAAGTCCTTTTGCAGGAGAAGTGCAACGATTACTTCAGATATGACTGATCAGTTCACAGGAGGACAGGCTCGTTAAGCGCTTTATGGATCTCATAGCCGTGCTACAGCAGATTGCCAAGCTGTGTTGTATAACCTGAATCATCGGCACGCAACAAACATGAATATAAATGTATCCCACCCCAAGTTCTGCCCAGCACCCCACCAATAGTTCTGCCCAGGGCCCCACCACAAGCCCGGCACCCCACTTCAGATCCTGACCCCTGCCCGAGCCCTGCCTATAGGCACACCACCTCAAGCGCCTCACAGCTGATTTGAATAAAGATGTTTTTTTTAAATACTTTTGGTTGGCTCTATTCTTGCTTACCTTACTGCAGGCTGGTAGGTGGAATAGTACCCCTTTTGTGAAAAGTAACCAGGGTGCAAGGTTTGCATCTCCGTTGTATAGAGCAGCCCTTCCCTAAAGACGAGCGTTGGATTGTGAGGACATCCTAGGGTTCTTACCCTACACATATTTGTCACTCCAAGCAAGAAGCCAGCCATGCAGCCTGGTTACTTTCGAAGACTAAATCGAAAATGCAAGTCAGTAACCGGCAGCCGGGATTGCATGTGCCGGTGTTCGAAAGCTGGATACCATTGCTCAAACACTGGATGTCATGGTTCGAAAGCTGGATACCTTTATTCGAAAGCTCGATACCAATGTTTTAAAGTTGATGCCAGTCCGAGACCTTTACTGGCCCATGTTGCAGAAAGCTGGATGTTATTGTTCGAAAGCCGGATACCAATGTTCGACGGCTGGATACCAATGTTAAAAGGCTGGATGCAAATGTTCGAAACCTGGATGCCGATGTTCGAAAGCTGGATACCGATCTGAGACCTTTACTGGCCCATGTCGCAGAATGAACGCCAGGCCTACGTTGGCCCCTTGATCGGCCGTACGTTGGCCCTAAATTGGCATGAAAGTAGGACCAATGTGTCAAAATGGTAGCACTCAGCGCAAATGCCAGTGTTAAACCGATGTTCGTGACAATTTTTGCCAATGATAGCCCAACGTTCGACCAATGCTGTTGTGCTGCCTGGGAGCTAATATACTTCATAAGACGCAGCAGCCAATCACCAAAGAGAATGGAAATCGGTTTCCCCATTTGGTTCTAACAATATTTAAAGCACCTATTTTATGAGGCTTACAATTGGACCCTTATAGGCCACTAGTTTATTGGCGACGCCTCTTCAATTACACCCTCGTTTGGCACACCATGGCCTTATCCGTTTATGGGCCATAAAACCCAACACAGCACACACAACACAACATAATCTTTCATTACAGAACTTCTTCGCGTTCCGTATAACGCCCACAACACCCAACGCTGCAGGATTTTCTTCTTAAAACCCAGAAACATCCTAACCCCGTTTGGTGTGACGGCAGTGATCGCGAGGTGGATGCAAACAATTGTAGGGCAACCGAGAATGCATAAGCACTTGCGCGCATAACAACCTTTCATGCACAAGCTCGTTTAAGAAGGCAGAGCCAGAAGTTTTCGACGTTTGCTCACAGCTGCTATCGCGTGCAACTTAACAAGCCATTGCCAAGAAACTGTGGATCTTGCTTTCAAGACGAGCCTTTTTAAGAAGCAAAGCTGTTGTATTCATTTTAATCTATAAAACCATATCTCACTGCGTAAGTAGCAGCTGATTCTGCGTGAGGCGCAAAAGACTGCCTGCCATTGGTTCTGAAACTGGTTTTCGTGCTGTAGCATAGCCCTACAACACATTTCTCTCTGTATGTTTCCGGGTCAGTTTTGCGGTGATGCGTTAAATTACCTCCGTATAGTTTATTCCGTGGGGTTCATTTACGTCCTTAAATGTCCAGCTGGACCGGCGGGAAGAACCGTGAATAGATGGCATGACCAGAACAGGTGCAGGCGATGCAGACAAAGCGCTACGCAGAGAGACCATGGCATTCGCGGCAGTAATCGTTTCACCAGATGCAAACTCAGGCTCTTTCAACAAGTACAGTCGGGGCCAAAAGTCTCTGGACTATGTGTTCCTGAAACGAAGCCGGTGGCTCCGCTATTAGCCGGAGGCTGGAGACCGCACTTTTGGAGATGAAAATCAAAATTTTGTTCTTTCATCTCATAAGTGCGGCGTCCAGCCGACAGCTAATAGTATAGCTATCGGCTTCGTTTGAGTAACTGTGGTCGAGAGACATTAGCCCCCGACTGCACATACAACGCTTTTCTTATCAAGGCGTTCAGCGCTGAACGCGTCAGTGAGTTTGGTAGGGAGACATACTATGCATTGCGCTTACTTACCCTCGGTGAACGAAGTCGGCAAGCAGGTCTATCATCCTCGCGCTGAGCAACCTCTCCCAGGTTGGACCTGGTTCGCTGAATGGGGCTCCGAAAAGAAAGGGCAGGTCCTCATACAGCGCAGGCCTCTGTTCCTCGGGCCACTGACTTTGTGACGGCTTTGCGGAGAACACGTAGACAAACACCTGGTGTCCTGCAGCGCTTAGTTCCTGGGCGAAGTACTGCAGCGGGCACACGTGGAAGACGTCCCCAAGCATCTCTGCCATTGGACCCCGCTCGCTGTCGCTGCCGTCGCCAGTCAGATTGGTGTACTAGACGAGAAAAAAACGACTGTGAGAGGACTGCCTCATCTAGACCGTGCAGTTCTTGGCGGTAACTCAAGTGTTCACTGCAGTTCGTACCGGCAGTTCAATGAGTTTCGTTCCTTACCGGCTTAGCATTCCTCACATAGCCACAAGCGGCCTTCAAGCGGCCGACTCACCTGGGGGCATATATAACGCCCAATTTCAGCTACACCGCTAACCCTCACTTACCATTAAAACCAACCCACCTAGCTCTGATGGCCGGCAGAGGTGGGCAAATCAGCTCACATATTCCGACCTCACAGCAGCCTTAAAACTATATGCGCGTCAGCATTAAAGACCCCGTTACGCAGAAAATCCGGCGTCGGAGTTGTCGGAGTTGTCAGCGTAGAGAGCGAAAAACATGGGTATGGCTCTGGCATGTGGTCCCCATAGAGCAACCTAGGAGGAAGGCGGGACAACTAGGATACGTCTCCTTGCGGAGTCATCCCAACCTGCCCACCGGATAGTGAGCAAACTACCCACCGTAGCAGGCGGCAGCTAAATTAATGTTTGATCACTCGGGAAGAGCAACCAGGGCCGCACAAGGTCCGCCACTGGGACCACCTCTGCCATCGCACGGCAGTGGCGCACCGCTTAAACCGCAGCACCACTGCGCCAGGAGTGGTATGAGCACTCCGAAAGTTCTATGAAGGTAAAGTAGAGAATGGCCTTGTGCATGCTTTTGAATTAACTCTTTACGCTATCGCGTCATACCCATAAGGCGGAGTTTCAGTGGCTCCTCCAATTTTTTTTCTCCTTAAAATCAATAAACCTCATCCTCACTACTTGATGTCGACGTCTGTACATTAGTTCTCAGTGGCCACTATTGATCTTACCTCAACATCAGTTTCTGTAGATGAAGTCCCCAATCTAAATAATCAGCCCATACGGACCCCTGTTTGTGCATCATTATGATGCTAATGTTTTTATGTGCAACTTAAGAGACCTTTTACTAATGATCTCAACAAAAAATATCCCATAAACGTAACAAGTATCTACCGCACTAAAGCGCTGTGTTTCCGGTATATCGAATACTACGAGTATAGGTTAAATAAAGCAAAGACAAATGAATATATTAATGCAAGAGGAGAATTGTTGCATGAACCGCGACATTCTTTGGAAATTTATAATTACATGCCATGCACACCACTGCTGGTTTTTCTACAATGATAGCCGCTTGTATGCTTTACAAATGTGAACCAACTCAAGCGCTTTGTGGCAAAGAATTTTGAAATGCAGTGTACATGTGTTGCTTTCGGTGTCAAGCGTAATACTCTATAATAAAATAACCCGGTTTTTGATACAAAGAGTGCGCTGAAAAAAAATGTGCATTGGTGAAGTAACCCAAAATTAAGATTAATTTTGCAAATCTGTTACCGATAATGATTGCCAAATATCGCTTGTTTCATCATGCCTTTTCAAATTGATTAGTGAACTTAGATATCTGATCAGAAAACACATCTTATAAATCTGTCACATATGAACAAAGATAACACGCAATTAAATTCAGTAACAGGAAAGTTGAGCTTGCTGGTTCAGCATGGTTCGAGCGCAAACAAACGAAGACCGAGAAAGAAGTAGCGCGTGTGTCGTCTTCTTTCTGGGTCTTCGCCTGTTTGCGCTCGAACCATGCAGCACGCAATTAAACTAGGCATCACTTCGTCAAACTACCTTGAGATATCACTTTCTGATTTAAAAAATGCGTGAACTAGCTGGATTCTTAGTGCAACCAGTAGTTGATTTTTAGGTACAGTTAAGTTTAAAAAAAGAAAACATGGACTCCTCGTTTTCTACTAGAGAACAAGAAGTTCTGTGCTGTACCCCACCCTTCCGCTCGTTTCCCGTTGTGACATTCGCCCACTCTTACCAATACCTAAGGGCCGCAGCAACGCAGGACAGCAAAAAGCAATGAGGTACTAGCAAATGAGATGTTTGTTATAACTTTCTGCAACCACGTGTGCACACGAAATCCGCCGGGAGTAAGAAAGGGAAGACGAAAATGATAAAAGACAAAAACAAAACAAAATCGATGAAAGCAAAAGGCTCAATTTTCATTCCCCCCCCCCCCTCCATTCGTAGCGAGGAGATTTCTGCTTAACGCGGTTCCAATCAAGAATCTTGTGTGAAGTTTAAGGGAAACTCTGATAAGCGCGGGTTAGTTCGCAGGAGCGTCGCGCCATCTGTACCCAGTGGGAAGAGGGCGTCGCGCCAGCTGCCGCCGAGTGGAGAGAGGGTGTGAAGATGAAGAATGAGAAAGTGTTTGCGTGCACATACTGAAGCCAGAGAGAACAGGCGAAGAATAAACACATGCTTTTGCACGTCTACTCGGTTTGGTGAAGTTGAGAGCGTGACGGAATCCCTTTTTGTCGGGGAAGTAAATATGGCCGGGGAAGTACAAAACTTAAGAGATGCCGACCAGAAAAAAAGATAGTTGTCGACGTTTCGGCTATATTATTAACAATGTTTCCATGCTGGAAGTCGAAACGTCAACAACTGTCTCTTTTACCGCTCGGTGTCTCTTTCAAAAGTCTAGTCGGTTTAACTTCGGGAAAATCCTACCACTTTTTGTTGATACAAGAGCCCCCATAACAAATAGTCTTCAATATGACGTTTCAGCGTAAAGCGTCATCGAGAGAGATAAAAAAGGAGCACAGCGCCGCGGTGATCAGTACAAACACAGCGTATACCATATTTTCGTCTTTGTGCTCTTTCGGCCTTCTTCTCTGAGGCCAGATCACGCCGCCTGCTCCGCGTCCTATGTTCTACCGAAAAGCGCCTGTTGCTTCTCCGGGTGCCGCGTGGGAGGAGTATCGGTCTTTTGACACGACAATAAACTGCGCTTGAGAGGTGCCGGCGAAAGAAAGTATCGCGTGTAGTTGAGTTGAGCGTGCAGCAGTACGCTCATAACCAACATATAGCGCCGTTCAGGTAGGGCACAGCAGTGCCGGATCGGAAATTCGACAGAGAGACTACGTAATTGAGCACTGGATTGGTCAACTATCTGGTGCCGTTCCGGTAGTGGGCTCCAGATTGGCTTGAAATCGGCAATACCCTATTAGGAGCCGACACACGCAGATCTGCCAGCGCAGCATGTCGGACGCACCTTCGCGTCTCCATCGCTGGACGCATAGAGCGACCAGAGGCGGTCCACTTGTCGCAGGCCGTAGTCCAATAGGTCGTGTCTAATGGCAGGCCACAGTGCGCTGTCTTCGCGGCCTTTCGAGTAGAGCTGCCGCATCATGTCGTACAGCACGACGCCTTCGCCCCACACATTTCCCAACAGGATCTGCAGCACGACATCATCGCGCCCAAGTAAGTTCTCTTTCGCTGCACTCTACATGGTACCGGTGTCGCATTTATTGCAGCTGCTAAATAATATGCCGTTAATTGAGGGTTCAATTTGTAAAATTTCAAATTCAAAAGCGCTACATTGCAACGGCTGAAATAGGCCCAGCTGTGTGCGCAACATTGGCTTTCATGGAACAAAAAGAAAATTTCAATGCTTCTTGCAACAATTTTCTTCACTGAAGTGAACGGCACTGATTTCATTAGGTTAAATGTACCACAAATTGCTTATGCAAGGCTCTCTTGTTGCAGTCATCGAGATACTGCGCGTTTCTTGGAATTAATTCATGGGAACACTAGTGCGCATGTCCTTAAGATTGCAAGTAAAGCCGGAATGAAGGCCAGAGGGTAAACTTTGGCAGCCAACAAAGCGTCATGGATCAGGAGTCCTTGCCGCAACCATCACTGAATGTCCCACCAGGAGAGAAAACAAAAAATAAGTGTAGCTTTCGAATTTAATTTTTATTATTTTTTACTCGGAAATAACAGTGGCGTGAAGGATGCCAGCAAATATATTTTGTGAAGTTTAAGTGCCCCCGCACTGAAGCTTGCATCTTTGTACAAATTCACCGCATTGCATATTCTAGCTTAGTCGCACTCTCCACGACATCCCCTATTGCTATTAGGCGTATATCTGTGGTGAAAGAAAGAACCTGCCATAGAGCTATTTTTTACAGCGGGCTTGCATTTGACTTATGGAGAGATATCTCTATGTTAATGGTATTATATTATACTGGCGGTGCTTGTTCTAGCTTTAATCCCAGCGCTAAGGAAACTCTCAAAGAACATTATCGTGACATTAAGGGTTTTGCATCGTCTAGCAACAACGACCAACTACACAGCGGAGACCAAAGTGGTAGCAGCAACAGTAGGAGTCCGCGTCGGTACGAAAACAGTGTTAGGAAGCTGCAGCCGGAATGCTATGATAGCGTTTGTCGCTAAACGCTGGTGTAATGTGACATTACTGCAGCAGAAATAAGTGAAATAGGTGACTGACGTGTTACAGCATCCCAGTGAGTTGAGTCCAGTAAGGTTCTAAATAGTGACCGCGGCATTTTTTCCAATCCCAGTGCACTACCCCCCTCTCAGTCCTCCACTCCAGTCCGGTTATGTACTGTTCACTTTATTCAAAACACACAGGAAAGTATATAATGCTAGGCTAAAACAGGCGTTCGATTGGGTATCTTTTATGAAATTAGCGATAAAAGTATGGAGATTTTTTTCTCACTGCGTGCTGCGTCACAAAATATACTGAAATTCTATGAACAAGCAATAAAAACTCCGTTCTTTTTGTGCGCATTGCAGTTTCGTAATGTCCCTGTAAACGAGAATTGTACGTGTCTTAATGCTGTAATCCGGGACAAGACTTGCCCACTGGCCCCGAACTCCGCGGCGCAAGAACGTCTCCCTGTTTCGATTGCCAGCACTGACAACGCAGCAAGGAACCAATTAGGTGAATTATAGGGACATATATCCAATTTTTTTTGTATACCACTGCATTGTCAACTAGATATTTGACAGTCGTCCGCCAGACAGTTGACAATTTACTAGACAGCGCACCATGAAGGACCGCAGTGGCAAAACAGACGAGATTCCGCGCATGCATGCGCACAGGTAGCAGCAGCGTCGTCTGCTCTGCTGTTCTGTTGATGCGATACAAAGGAAGTATTGTGTCTTGTACTATCACCAACGAATGAAACGCGAACAAGAAAACTGAGGTGGCAACAAAATAAAAACACCAACATATTAGCTCCTTGAATTGAAGCACAAGCGAGGGTGATTAACACATCTGAAAAAGAGTATGTTCTTCTTCGCAGGTGAAAGAATAGTAGTTAGTATTGAGCTTGCCCTGGCTCAGAGCTGTGCATTTTTCTGCCCATGGTTTAAACGTCTTGTTCGTGTTTCATGTCTTGCTGATAGCACATAGTGAATCAAGTTTCCAGACCACAGGGTCTGCTTCTCAGAAATATATTCTGGCGCGTAAGGAGCCTATCAAGCTACCAAGGATTTCACAGGTGAGAATTGTACTTAACCTGCCCTTTAGAGAGGTTTTGTGGTTCGGAGTTGAAATGAGTTCCTCACTACACTGCTCAAAAGAAGACGCTGTGGCCTGGGAACGCTAACTCGCGCTGTACATATCTGTACATACATAGCTGTGCATACCTCCATACACGTGGGGATTTTTTTTTCGTTTACAGTTTATGGATATTTATTTAACTAAACCGGAGAGATATACACCGTTGTCTTCTGTACAGAGAAATTTTACAGCAAGGCGGACAATGTGTACTTGTTATGGAGAATAATTAGACGATAAATGAACTGAAGTTAACTAATAAACGTTCTTGCTTTTTTTTATTTTGGAAGGCAAGGTCATACTGAGAAATTGATGTCCGTCAACATGAAAGGTTAGCCCTTTTTAAAATTTTTCTTGAATGGCAATGTGGTTCGAAATACTGAACGTCGAAGTACGCATTTGAAAGCTTGTTGAGTTGCCTTTTCTGCATTGCATTTTATTAAAATGGCGTCGCTGCGCGTGGTATAGTCGCTGAAATGTGGATTACTTCTACTGCATCAAATACACAAACGGCATTCGTATTTCATGGATAAGAAATGCCAGCGGCGCTTTTTTTTAAAAATAGCAATCCAGAAATGCCAGCTCGGCGAGCTGTCCAAAACGTATTTCTGATCTTCGATATTTCAACCTATATGGCCAATTATGGAAATTTAAAAACAAGGCTCCATTCGGTTCTGATGACGTTCTATTCCGCAATATAACCTTGACTTCTAAAATCAAAATTAAAAGTTGACTAGTGTATGTTACCTAATTATTTGTCTAATTATCGATGCATAACAGACACGTAATGTCCGCTATGCTGTACAATTCGCCTGCACAGACTGCACCGTCGTATCTCTCACAGTTTTAGATTAAAAATTCGTGTACTTTAAAACAAAAATCAGCTTGGATAGAGACGCAGTATACAAACGTACCAGCTTCTTTTCGGGGCCAGCTCTAAGCAGCGAAAAGTCGTGGACCCTTTCACATGGCAAGAAGGACGTCTGGAAGCGCGGCGCAAAGGCATAGCGCGTTCGGTTCATGGACCGAAGTAGAGTGTCCACAGATGACTCTCGGAGGCACTTCTTCGCCTCCTGCAAGAAATCACGATCGCTTGCATCACGGATTTCATTACGACGCACGTTGATTGCGAAAACGTTTGCATAAAACAGGCTTGAAGTGAAATGGGAGTGAAATGGTCAGTCTTGTTTCTTTTACGTGCGTCAGGACAGTGTGGCATTCAATTTCTCCCATTGTTTTTTTGTTCTCCCTTCAGTTCTCGCGGATTAGTTTCGTCGTTGATTATCGGTGATACTACTGTGGTTTTATTTCACCTAACTGAAGGCAGCACATTCATCGAGCACGTGGGCGATTAAGAAAAGGAAATAATGCCCGAGTTTCCTATCCCAGGCGATGCTCTTTCATCTTCGGTTCTTCGTCCCACTCCCAACAAAAATGCCCGTCACTGCCCTTCCATAATATAACGTCTACATTCTTTCCATTAATTACATAAGATTTTCTTTACTATCACACTGCAGCGCATCAATCGTAAAGAATTGTTGCCCGTGTTGAGTAGATCAGATTTTCATCACAATAAGACTGAGAGTGACGAGCAATGACGAGCAATGCCACCAGATGGTAGTGAATCCAACCAAAAATTAATATACTTAACAACTTAGTCTGTTGAGCAGGCATCGCATTTGCCAGCGAGCAGAATAAGCATCATAAAAACGTATACACATGATAACGTTTGCAGGGTCAGCATTTGATTCCTGTTCAACGATGTGAATTCAAGGCAGGCTTGACCAGGTATTAAGCGCTTATCGGACAGGAAGCTGGACTCCAGACATTGAAGCACGTCAGGTGCTCACGCAGGCGAACCTTGAGACTTTGTCTTCTGGTTCATACGAACAGCTTTCGCCATATTCTATCCTAGCAGCCCGCTTGTCAGAGAACACAACGCAGGCATCACTTACCGACATGCTGGTGCATCTCAGCTCCACGAGCAGAAAGCCGAGCTGCTCGAACAGTACGATCACGTTCCGCTTGAAAGGCTGCAGCGGTGAGCCGCTCTGAAGAAGCAGCCTCCGGGCCCGCTGCTGCAGCCAGTGCGGATTAGGACTCAGCAGTTGAAGGCCGAGAGAGGCGGCGCCGGAGCCGTACCCGTGAAGCACCATGGAATGTGGATCGCCGCCGAAGGAGGACACGCTCACCCGCAGCCAATCCAAGGCTAGCCGCTGGTCTAGCAGACCTACGTTGCCTGCCGCACGTACGCAAGCCATAGGGAATGCCGTGCTGCTAACTGGGAAAGCGTTATCGAAACGTGTACGAAAGATTTATTTGCTTGCTTTGTGGGGTTTAACGTCGCACAGCAACTCAGGCTATGAGGGACGCCGTAGTGAAGGCCTCCGGAAAATTTCGACCATCTGTGGTTCTTTAAAGTGCACTGACACCGCACATTGTACGGGTCTCTAGCCTTTCGCCTCCATTGAAATGCCACCGCCACTGCCGGGATCGAACCCGCGTCTTCCGGGTCCTTGTACGAAAGGTTCTGACCGGCTGGAGCAGGTCACTGTGGTACCGAAATCTTGGGTCTGTGGCGAGCACCAGCAGGGGAAGGGTTCGCATAATTTTTCTCCCGTTTGAAACTGCCCAGACCTCCAATCATAGCCAAAAAATGTTTCAAAATATGCCTGCATGAATTATTCATGTAATTTGACCGTGCCAGCTGTGAGCTCCCCTCCCATATCTTACCTCAAAATTTGTCGCCGCTGAAGCGGAAGTCAGATGCCACCAACTAATCAGGAGCACTACCGTGCCCGTGCACACTATGCCAACGTGGTATGTCTCTCCACGGTATAGAATATATTCAAGCATAAAATCCAATGGACTAATAAACTTGTTCAATATGGGATACTGTAAAAGGGTTTGTTAAAAGGGCATAAGTATATAGGTGCACGTCAGGACTATTTTCTACGAGTGTCGTGTCCAAAGCATCAGACGGACACACAGCTCCGATTCGATTGCCAATAAATTGTAAGATGGTAGGCAGGGCTCGTATGTTAATGTTTACAGCTATAGGTGATACCATGTGCGTGTATCAAGAGTCCAAACTGAACAGAAAAAAATTTAATAGCTACTGCAATGAGTCAAAGTAAAGCGCATATGCGCGGTTACAATGATTTCATATTTTTGCTTGAGTATTTAGAAGGCGGCCTTTCGGTCGATACTTCTGTGCTCGCTTTTGCTTCATTTATGAGATTTTTTTACAATGCTCTTAATTGAAAACTAAACATTTTTACATATTTGCCTGTCTGGTTGGGTTTTTGAAGACTTATAATAAACTCTGCCCATCTCCAACCAAAACCTGTAATTTGAAACCCAACGTTTCGAAGCCGGGTCGGCTCCTTCATCAGGGGTGACTGGCGGCAGTAGTTACCGTGTTTTTAGGTAAGCATGGGGGGGGGGGGGGGAGGAGGAGGTCGAAAGAACAAAAGCTGTGAAGCGAAAGGCGTGGTAGAGGGGGGATGAGGAGGGGGAGTGTTAAGACTGTGAGTGACGCTGCCGCTCTGTGGGGAGGTGGTCAATGGCTACTTTTCTTTCAGTAGCAGAGCGAAGCCCCTGGGCATATACTAGGGGCAGGTTTCCTTTTCGCGGTTCATGCTGTTCGGGGTAGTTTGCATGTGCCAGGAGTCGAATAGGAGCATCTTCTGGTAATTTGTTTCGGTTCCGAGGATGCTGGTTTCGTCGCAGTTGATTCTGTGCTCTGAGTCTTCGGAATGTTCGGCTACAGGCTTGCGCTCTCTTGCGAAGTTGCGCACGTCGTTTTTATGTTGCCAAATTCTTTCTTTAAGATTTTTGGTTTCGCCGATGTAGCTTGCGTCGCAGTCGGCGCAAGAAATTTTGTAGATAATGTCTTGGGCTCTTCTCTTCGAGGCTGGTCTTTGGGAACAGGTAGGCAAAGCGCAATAGTGCTTGTGAGCTTGTCTGTGGACGCGTGCACTTCAGGTTTGAGGGCCCGATGTACACGCGATTATATCATAGAGAATATAATCAAAGAAATTTGCACTTTTTAAGCCATTTTGCCGGGCTCATTATTGTGTCCACTCCTCACTTAGTGCTTCGACGACTGAGACAAAATACATGAAACGAATTTATACCCCTGACAGGTAGCTGGGCAGACACCCTCATTGCTAGTTCAAGCGGGCTCTAGTCACTGGTACCAGCAGCTATAGCGACTAAAACTCTGTGTTTTCCGCACGATGCATTACTATCCTTAAATCGTTTTGCGAAGCATTTCAGCACATTAGCAGTGCCTTCCGATTCGACACGTGAAGGTATAAAATCGACTAAAAGGATTTGTTCCTATTTCGATAGGTCAAATCTTGCAAACCCGCAACTCTGTGAAGCGCTGTGTATCTGCTGCCGAATTTTCTATCGTGCTCATAATTATTAATTTGCTCCTCTATGCTCGCCCTATGGTGTAACCTCAAGGCATGAGTCACCAAGGTTTTAATTCTGTGCATATACACACGCACATATGTATATAGGTATACGTATACATACATATGCACTCCTTGGAAGACGGTATTCATTTTGCTGCGCTCAATGCGGCTTCAGAACCCTCAACGCTCTATGGCAACTTTCCGTATTTTTGGCGGAGCTAGATCTGCAAGCGTGTTAAAATGCGCGGTTTCAGTCGTAGCGGAGCAAAAAATAACCACACTTAAAGAGCATGAACTCATTACCTTAACAGCCCTGAGGCTCTAGGCAAACCACTGGCGTGTGTCAACGCTCACCGGGCGCATCGCTCGTGTTGTCTGTGAAGAAGCCGAACAGGTTGAGCCGGTAGTTGGGCACCACGACAACCAAATTCGCTCGGGCCGCCAGCGTCGCGCCATCCAAAAGCCGCTGCTCGTTGCCGCCGTACGTGAAGTGCAGGCCGTGGAAAAGCACCAGCACGGGCAGCCGGCCTGCGCCGAGCACCGGCGTCCAGATGTTCGCATGCAGGCAGTCCTCACACAGTGTGGTGAAAGCCAGCGAGTACAGCTGCAATTGCACAAAGCGAGCGAGAAGTTTACGTGAGGTCGTTTGCCGGAGGCAGAATTTATGTACTGCATGTTGGTGGCCACTTTTCTGGAGCTTTATACTGCAGCCGTGTCATCGTGTCGTGTCGTGGTTGGCGCGAAAACACTGACCTAGGGCCTAAACACGAATGAAGTGTCGCGAATATTCGGCCTTCGGGAATTCTCCTTATACGTTCATGCAAGGTGCGCATTTTCACTTGGCACCATCATATGGTGCACAGTGAAGGACTGATAACACGTCACATGATGAGGTATTACAAAAGCAATTATGTTCGCTCTTTATGCGCCACACTACAGAACGTTTAGAAAGAATTTATATGGTTTTATTTTCTGATATCTTCACAGCTTGCGACAAATATTTAGAGGGTTTGTCAGAGATTATCATCACTTTTCGATCCACATTTTATTTACACAAATGTATGTGTACAACACGCACTGTACAGCATTTTTCTATACAGACTTATCCCTTCTCAGTACACTTTTTTCATCGGGCCACAATACTGCGTATTACTTCTAAGAAGAATGTTTTCGGTTGGTCGTGAAGACACTTTTCCACTAGTTTCTGCAAGGATAGGTCTGTGCAAAATGAAAGACCTCTCAAAGCGTCCTTGAGTGGCCCAAAAAGACAAAAGCCGGAGGAAGCGCAATCTGGACCTCAGGGAGGGTGTTCCGGTGCCACAGTCCAACTAACACGGCGCATACGTGCGCAGATGGCAGTATCGTCTCTGCAACGTGCCATCTGCGATGCGCGCGTGGTCGTCATAACTTCTCACTCCCCCCTCGCGGCCTTGACAAGCGCTCCTTTTTTCCTCCCCCAACATGCACTTGGTACCATGCACATGTACCGGGTGGCGAGCCCGGGACTGACACGTCGGGATTTTTAATTTCAAGAATGCTTTCTTTGGAGATCTCTCGCAGTTTATTTTTAGTTATGAAACGCAACTAAACTGGGAATTCTGTCGAAATGTTTAGTTTTCAGGCGAGATGGAAAAGCGCCAGTCTGCAATGCGGTGTCAGTGCACGCTAGATAACAACAGGTGGTCTAAATTAAACAGGGGCCCTTTAGTACGGCATTTCTCATAGCTCAAGTGCCGCATAGAGATGTTAAAGCCCGCCTGCCACATGGCACCACCTTCGACCTGATAAATGCGAAGACAATTGTTTGGTACGTTTTGCGGTCACGCTTCAAAAGTGAACATTAAAGCTTCAATATATCCATAAAATTACGGTCATGCATTTAGAAAACTACGTGAAAATTTAGCACTTCCGACATGGGTAATCAATGCCGATATCATCGCGCAAGCATTGTTTTGATTTCGGTACGAAAGTAAAGCACAAATATATTCCTACCAGAGCAAGAAGATCCCTCATGCAACAATCGAACAAAAACATGAGTTTAGTAAGATTAACTATAGCAAGTATTTTGAAAAAGTAAATGTCCGTGGCCTTTTTCTTTTTACAGTAGGAGACAATAAACGCGGGCTTTTAGGATAGGTCGCAAAACTCGCCACTTCCTGAACTTGCAGATAAACAGTATGGTCCCCCGTTCAACTACTATTGCTATCGTTATCGTTATCGTTGTTTATCGTACGTCATGCCTCTCCACTTAAGCAAAGTGAGGAGGCATGATGTCACTTCAGTAAACCGCTATCCTATCGTTGGAGACGTCGACCTGCAGCAATGACTGTAGCTAAAATTTTTCTATTGAACCGCTGCTTATCTTACAGCTATCCCGTCGAAGTGAACGTAAGCCGAGCTGTTGAGCGCCTGCTTTCGTATACACCCACCAGAGGCTGATGCTGGGGGCAGACGCATCCGTCGGTTCTCTGCGATCTGCCGGGCCCCGAAAGCGGCACGGGCGGCGCGAAGCGGCGATCGCCCAACGGAGACTCGGCGAACGGAACGGACCGGAAGTGGAAAACTTCCCTGCCATCGGCGTGGAGCCGCGCGCCCCAACACCTGCCATACGGTGTCGTCACGCTCACGTCGCTGCTCAGAAAGAGTAAAGATAGTCACGTCGAATTTACAACGCAAGCTCCAGAAACACGTTGACAATTCGTGCTCAAAATTCGAGTAACTTGCGAGAATATGTCCAACAAAAGAGTGCTGTCATCGATTGATGAAATGAAGGCGATTTCGCCAAGATAAGTCACTGAGCTTCTTCAGTACAGTAAATTGAAAAATTGCCTTCCATCCTGGTATGCTAACCGCGATTTAAGGATTATCAGAAAGCAATGATCGTCCTTAACATTAACAGAGTCCAATGAGTCGGCTACAAAAGAAAGCTTTACTGCTGTCTGCGTCGCTGCAGTTAAAGAAAGTTGGTTCCCATTGTCAACGCGTACTCGGGATGGGCTCTATTCGGGTCTGTAGTTTTAGCATCTAAGCTCATCAAGACGGCTGTAGCAGCTTTGAGGCCACTGACACTGTCTAACGCACTGACAGGACATGATCCCAGGTTCGCTTCAGGAGGGCGAATTACGAAACTTAAAGCTGAAAATGGCCGCCCGCGGTGGCTGAGTGGTTATGACAATCAGCTGCTGACCCGAAAGACCGGTTCGATCCGGACCGCGGCGGTCGAATTTCGATGGAGGCGAAATTCTAGAGGACCGTGTACTGTGGTGGTCAAAATTTCCGGAGCCCTTCACTACGGC
Organism: Amblyomma americanum; assembly: GCF_052857255.1. NCBI lineage: Eukaryota > Metazoa > Arthropoda > Arachnida > Ixodida > Ixodidae > Amblyomma > Amblyomma americanum. The sequence goes on along the minus strand of NC_135497.1, from coordinate 417,573,088 downwards.
GTCCCTCGTAGCCTGAGTCGCTTAAGGGTTAAAACAACCCTTTGCAATCTGTATGGCTGAATGTGGGCGGTTTGAATGGTCATTATTGTTTTTTAAAATCAGCTCACTGGAGGTCGATTGAGGTCTGCTTCGCTCTGTGCTAGAAGTTCTAGTTAGCCTTACTTGAAGATAAACTTGCCCAGAGAGGCGGTTATCTCGGGTTAGAAGTCCAGCAAGCAGGAGGTTTCTCTTTGCTACGAAGATTTAGAAAGCTGTATACGTGTCTTTTAAAGCGACGTTGCTGCTTTAGGGTGCTGGCTAATTACAACCTACTACAATTCAGTTTTTTCTCTTGAAATTTTTCTCATTCTTTATATATTCTAGCTTTTTTGTAAAGATGCAAAGTGTACAATCAGCCGGATATCTGAGCGAGCAGAAGTTATTTTTGTGCTCCTGGTAGGTTGGCTCTGAATAAGCGTTAAGCATGCAACAGCTAGGAAAACGAGAATTCATAATACCCCAGCTTCTGCCGATGCAATTAGCACATGGCGATACAGGAGCCTGCGAGCTTGTCCTGGCATGCTGTATCGGGCTCGGAAGCTTTTGTGTACACAGAAGGCCAAGATGCCAACGCGACATGCATGAATGTTTAGCAACACGTTTTAGGTCCACCTTTCACGTTCAGGCAAACGCTGGCCACGCCGCTAAGTGCACCATAGCGAGCTATAGGGGCATGCATCGCAGAAAGGGCTAGAAGTATTACTTAGCTCATACCCTCCTGCTCTGGCACCCAGTATGAGCACAAATGCGATGAGGATGATGACAGTAAAGATGAAGCAATAGAGCAGAATTTTGTTGCGGGTGCTGTGCGTGCCGACATGGCCGTACTGCTGCGTGTGCTGACTGAAGCACTGCTGCATTATCTCAGATGAGCCCATCTGGCTGCGAGGCGTCTGCATCTCACTCCTGTAGGCCTCGTCGTCCGCCTGCGTCTGCTCATGGACCGGCGGCCACTCGGACGGAACGCGGTGCTGGCGCTGTGAGCAGGGTGACACGTTGCCGCTTCTTGTGGAACAGGAGCAGCCGGCATCCGACAACGGTGTGGACCCGTCGGCCACCAGCTTCCATCTGTCGTAGCAAGGGACGCTCGGCCGCGGCTGCAAGATGGGCAGTGCTCGAAGACAGCGCTTTGCAAAGGGTCATCTCTAATAAGCACATTTTGCAACGAAAAGCTATTTCAGAGAGCTCACCGACTCCTGAAGTCCTGCTTATCGAACAGCCAAGTTTGAACGAGAGGGGAGAGACGTCGCAGTAAAAGGCCAGCAAAGGCTGCCGTCATAAACTGGCAACAGTCATGGCATCGGCGATGGCGGTAATGACACGCAGTTAACAGGCGTTTTTAGCATACCGGGCAGGTATTAGCGCAGACTGTACCGGCTTACCCGGCACCTTCTGCGCACACGTAGAGGCCCCGCCTTGCCCCACTGAGGTCACAGCACGTGCGCAGAAGGCGTCCTGTAAGCCGGCATACGCCTCCATTAATATGTCTCTGATATGTAAAAAACGTCTAACGTCGCATATTACAAACTGTGCCGGTGGCGCGGCGATTCACGAAGTCAATGGGCGTTGAACGCTCCCTGGACAACATGAAAAAGCGGTCGCAGCAGCATTTTTCTGCCTAGTCTGGACGGCTACGTTCAATGAAATTCAGGTTGCAGGTTAAAAAGTTTGGCCACGGCGAAACCTCAACACATACTAGCGAAGCGCAAAGAAAGAAACAGGAGTCACATTGCTCTGCTCTTACGTTCTCCAGTGGCCAAGGAGCCGTGGCGCTGTACTTGTATGCACTAGGTCGAAGGTAGGACATCGAACACGGAGGCCAGTTACTGAGGTGAATTGCGACAGGCTCTCGTGAGCTATGATGGCAGAAATTACTCTGAAACCCTTACTCGCCGTTCTTCGTAGCCAAGTTAGTTTCAGCACTTAAGAGGGTGCACCAGTTACAGTGTCCATAAGAAATACAGCGGCCCATCTCTAGAAAATTTTTTCTGCAGGGGCCTCATGGGGCCATCGTGGCGGAAATATTCGACTCTATCAAAAAGGGCTTTCCGGGCGCACAGCTAAGCCAAGTCAACAAACAGAAATGTGAAGGCCCTGCAAGGCCCCACAACATAGCGGAAGCCTCGCAACATTCTATCGTAAGCCTTGCGGCCACTGTGAGAAGCTCGGCAGCGCAGGTTCTCACCAGCAAGCTATCCAGCGATGCAATTTCGAACCTCTCTTCAAAGTACCGTGGTGGGTCGAGGTCTTCGAGTGATTCAATGCTCATCGCATCAAGACGAGGCGGTCTTTTGTTGGAATGGCACATACCGACTGCGATGATTGCTCTGTTCTGTGTACGTTTTCACAAGCACTTCTTCGTCTTTAACTTTGTCTCGTGTCTCGAGACAAAAAACCAGTAAATCTAGGCTTACCGACAAAATTCAGCGAAAGCTGGTTGGAATTAGAGGCGTTTCCGGCAGAAAGGGTCGGTTGGCGCATGTATGCAACGAGGACGGTAGCGCTGGCAGAAGCATATTCGCCGACATTTTATAAAATTCAACACGATAGCAAGGCGTGGGAGTTGGTGATACATATTCAAAAAATCACAGCTCGGAAAACGGGGACTTCAGCGTGGACTACCCTTGAAGTCCTTGTTTTCCGCGCTGTTAATTTTTTAATACATTTTATGGACGCCAGGGGCCAACCTGACACACAACATGGGCACTTCGCTTTGATTTTAATGCGAAAGTATCATTAGCCTCATTACGAGAGAGGCTGACGGCGTGTGTCTGCGCGCGCGCGCCTGTGCGTGCATGCACTCAGAGATGGTACATAAAATCCCAGCGATGGCAAGAAAGATAGAGCGACGTCATCAAGCGACCCTATCACGCGCACAGCAAGTCGAGCACCCGCACTTCATACAACCACATACATGTCGTTCGCCTATATAAACTCGCCACTGGCCGACCTCCCTGTGGTGCCAGATTTCGCGACACTCGTACCAAAACTGTGATGTAACCGTTTCTTGTACAGCGTTCCATGTGGTTTCATACGATTTCGCGGTACATATAGCTTACATGTGCTGTTCATGCATGAGGCCAACTGGTGACTGTGGTACAAATCGACGACTGATGTACCTTCAACTGTATACCTTCCCAGACTTCCGTATCAAAATTGTGGTGCAACCGCTCGTCGTACAGCATTCCGGGTTGTGTCATACGCTCACATTTCGTCCCTGGATTTTATTGCCGCTGGTTGTGTGTGTGCTTGAGCAGTGAACGGTGAACCATCAACGCTTTCGCGTTCCAACACGTAAGCAGTCTTAAGTGTCCCTGCCGAATTTCTCTATTTCGCGCATGTTGAGCTACCTGGATTCGTCTCTCTTGTCGAGCATGTTTAGCTATACTTGGTTTTGCCTGTTTGTTTCGAGCTCGTTTATTTACTTGGCTTAGCCTCTCTGTTTTGGCCGCTGGCTACGCCGCTTTATCAAGCCAGCACCACCGCTTGCGGTGGTGTCCGCACGTTCAGCTCACCTATCAACACTCTTTCGACATTCCCTTCGGAATGGAGAATATCCACTTCCGTCGGCATGGCAAATCTACGAGCATGCCACAGTGAACACATATCGCGAGCATCCGTCGCGCCTCGTCAACGCGGAATTAACTCCGAAACTGCGCGTTTTCAAAGCAAATGGCGCAATAACTGTCTCATGTCTCGGTGGACACTTTAACAGCAGCCACTGCTGGCGTGCGAAGAGGGCAGGGAGGAAACGAAAGACGTAGAGCAAACAGCGCCGGGGTGTGCAGGAAGGTGGGAGTGAAAGAAGTGCCGTGGTTTCCCGAAGCTCCGGCGGAGCCCTCTATATGGCACCTCTTTCTCCCTTCCTTCTTTCCTTTCCTCCCTTATCCTTTTCCTCACAGCACTGTTCTGCGCCTTTTGAAACTTACCTGCTAAGGTGGCTCAATGATTAGTAAGCTCGGCTACTGAACAAGAGTACCCGGGTTCCAATCCCACCGCAGGGCCCACACTTCCATGGAGGCGAAAGCAAAAGGCGCTCGTGTGATGTGTGATGTCATTGAACGTTAAAGATCCCCAGGTGGTCGAAATTAATCAAGAGCCCTCCACCATGGCACCTCTTTCTGTCTTTCTACATTCACTGCTACCTTCATTCGTTCCCTCACGGCGTGTTTGAGATGTGCACCAAAAGGTGAGGCAGTTACTGAGCCAATTCCTTTGCTAAAAAACGACTTTTTTTTTCGAAAGCTTCATGGCTGACTCCGACTGACATTCTCAGCGCTGCAATTGCCTAATATGTTCTCCGTGTATCCGTTTTCGCAATGCGTTTATTATAAATGACATAGACTTAGGCGTAGTTGGCGAAGCTAACTTCGAAGATAAAGGGAACGGATACCCAGAATAATCGGCACAGACCATTTTCTGAAACTATTTTAAACAACAGCTAGCGCAGGTAGTGGTTAAACGTTTCAGAAACATCATCCAGTTGTTTCTCAGAGAAGCTTCAGAAACATCGTGGGAGAAAATTACCTCTGAAACGAATTGAAAAAGTACATTTTGGAAAAGAAGAGAGTTCTTGCCGTGAAATCCTCTACCTCAGCTCATTTCTTTATATATTAGGCAGCACATTTACAATAGGGTGACCCTATCAGTTTGGGCATAAGCGAATAGCGGGGCGGCAGTGCGCATGCGCGTGGACAATACGTGGATGGGTGTTTTTGTGCTGGGCCTACACAATGGCGCCCTGCTATTCACCTATGCCCCTAACCCATATGGACACACTATTCTAAAACGGGTCTATTTTTTTCTCATATACCTTTTAAGCTCTTCTATTTCATTTTTATTTGAGTGGTTTAAGCCCGCTATAATTACTATAAAAGGTTAGGGGGCTTTGTTTATGTATTTTATTTTATAACCTTTCACAACATTGTTTTCTTATTATTATGCGGATTCTTTCTTGGTGTATGGCCATTTCCATAGTTTTTTTTCTTTCTTTCACTACTGTTGCGGCACTGCTTGTGCCAACATCAAAGTGTTGGCGACATTCTTAAGGATACACTGATGACTTAAACCGTCCCAGCTTCTTGTCATTTCCAATTATGGGCGATGAGAAGACATCAGTCTCCTCCCACGGTACGCACTGTGTCTAGAAGCGCGGCTCGAGCACACAGCGGATGAGCGCCACGAGCCGCAGCAGAGCGTCCACAGACAACGATCGGAGGCCCTCCTCCTGCGGGAAATCAAGTTCACGCTCGCGTTAGATTGTGTCTGGATTTAGGCACAGCGTGCGATAGTTGCGTATACTTTTTGTGCCAGCAAGCCGGAAGTGAGCGAGCAGTTCAAAAAAATGGAAGTACTCCGAGGGACTAGGAGAAACACTGAGAAAGAATTGGGGAATAACTAAGCGCTAGTAAGTGGTGTTTCCAATATACGCCTTAGGACTATGAGGCCCGAATGGGCTTAAGCAAAAGGTTCTCAGCCCATTCCGCCGGTTGTTTTTCGCAACTGACCTCTCGCTCACTGTGCTGGTGGCTGACCATGCAAGGCTACGTTTGCCAGGTTTTCTTCCTTCCAACGTAAATAGACCTTTCCAAACACACCGGCAAAATTGAAGACAAAGTGAAAAACTCAGTATTTTCTCCGGACTACCACCACCGGCGTGCAGTTTCTGCTTGTGAGCGGAAGTTCGCAAAATAAACGGTGTTTCCAGTTTGGCGCTTCTCTTCTGTCTGATTTTCTTCTCGACCACCTGCCATTAGGACTAGGTCAGACTATGTGTTTTTTGGCCCGGAAGTAATTTGAAATAAAACCACATTCTTCACACACCAGGAGCTTCAGAAAGCTTCTGTAGGACGGCAGGCCTTGCGATCGCAAAACACCCCAGCACCCACACCTTTTCTCAATTCATGTAAAAACAAGCACTAATTGAAATTCGCCAGCTGGAACAAATTTTCCCTCAAAATGTTTTGGCAGTGAAGTGGAGGCTAGCGGCCGCCAGCTTGGGAGGATTACAGTCATGACCTGCGTGGCGTTAACGTTCACTACGACGCACTGCTGGCCACAAACGGGTGTCAGTTTTTACCATATGAGACTAAGACTACGGGCGCAGAACATCAGCTGGTTCGTCCTAATTTTAAAACAGGGTTTGCGCGAACAAAAAAAAGTACTCTTAGAATAACAAATGCCTTTGTTCGTCGCCTTCTAATGGTCTGTAAGGGATCGGATGATCTGCGGGGTCATTAGAACCAGTTGCCCGGTCTCGGCGCCTCCCCGCGGCAGCCCCTCTTTGAACCCCCCCCCCCCACCCCATTCGGTTACGAGCGGTCGCAGAGCGCGCTGAAAAGGAGCGCCCGTCTTGGGGTCAAGCACCCCTGACAGCGACAGCCGAGCGCTTTTGTCCTCGCACTGTTTCTTGCTGGACTGACTGACTGAAAAACTTTATTTTAAAAATATATACAGGGAGCTAGTGGAGCGGTCCTTAAGGGTCCGTTCCTTACAAATGCTAGGTGGGCTCCTCATTACAGCAGCCCATTGGCGGTAGCTGCTGCTCGGGCGCGCCCGACCAGGGCCTTCTGGCTCGCCAGGTCAGAGCAGCCGAGCAGGGCCGACTCCCAGTCCTCCCGGGCAGGGTTGGGCATAGGGGGAAGATGCGGGGTTGATTGGCATGCCCACACCATGCGGTAAATGTCCGAAGACTTTTCCCTGCAGTGCGGGCACTCCCCTGTGCACGCAGGGTCGAAATGTTTGATTACTGCCGGGCACAGAAGTGTTTTAGTATAAAGGCGAAGGAGTAAGTGTTCCTCCGCCTTCGTGAAGTGTTCCTCCGCCTTCCTTGAAGGTAAAAGCCGGATTAAGGTCGGAGACCCCATCGGTGGGAGGCGAGGGTGATGCCCAGAGAGTGAGCACGCGGGCAGCGGCGTCGGCTGCTTCGTTGCCCTTGAGACTCGTCTGCACGGGAGCCCATACTGTTGTGCGGGACGCGGGAGCTCCGAGATAATAACTATGTTGAAGAATTCGGTATGCCAAATAGAGAATTAAGCCCCTTTCGATGTTCCTGCAGGCGCCCCGCGAGTCGGTAACGATGACCCGCGAGTCCTGATCTGCGGCGGTGAGCGCGATTGCCACCTATTCCGCATGAGTAATATCTTGAGCTTTGAACGTAAGGCTGTTCACTGCGGTGTTTTGGTGGACGACTGCGGATGTGTACCAACCCTCATGATATGGGCCGGCGCCGTCCACGTAAAATACTCCGTGTTTGTTTCCATAGTAGCGTGCCAAGGCTTCCGCCCGCGCGAGGCGCCGGCAACTATGGTTGTCTCGTGTCATGTTGGCTGGATGAGGGCGTACGTGAAGGGCGTATCTCCAGATTCCGGGGATGCGCACACGCTGTTCTGTTAGTGTTGGATGATGGATGTGAATTCGGGCAAGCAGGCGGTGACCCGACGGTTGAGAGTCTTGTGTAGTGGTTTGTCAAGTGTGCTTCTCGGAGCTCCACGAAGGTGTTGACCATCCCCAGGCCCAGGATGCGCTGGTTGAACGTAGTGACCGGGAGGTCGAGAGCACGCTTGTAAGTCTTACGGAGAACCACCTTAAGGGCTTCCTCGTCACATTTGCGAAGGTGGAGGTAAGGAGTCGAGTACAAGACTCGACTGGTTACGAATGCGTGCGCCAGCCGCAAGGCGTCTTTGCACCATAACCCCCCGCGGTTATTGGAAACCCGGCGGATAATGCGGCCCATCTGGTCCCACTCCTTGCGCAATTTGGCAACTGTTGTCATGCTGGAAGCCCCCTCGACTTGACAAGACACCAAACGCGACGCGACCTTGCGAATGGCATCTCGTGGGAAGATCTTGAAAAGTAGTAGTCTTGGCAAGGAGGGGAGCAATGGGAATGACGGATGGACCGCGGCGGCCAGATTTGAAGCAACCCCAACGAACGAGTATCTGTGTTGAAGCTAAGCCGCGTATGCTCACGAGAAGGCTAATCCCCCTGGGAAGGTCGGGGCCGAGCCGACAGTCGCACACAGCGGAAGCACCCCGCCGGAGTCCGATGACAGCTCTAATTGCGGAACGGCACCAGGATTGAGGAGCTTCGACGAAACCGATTGCACGTTCGGGCATGGTTGTGTGGCTGTTTTTGCTTTTATTCCTCTGAGGGAGAGTGTTAGAGTATTACTGTGAAATTCTGGGGCGTGGTACATAAACCTGGTGGGAAAATCATTTCGAGGGTCTATTCCCGGAATTGTATTTTTCTAGAGCAATTTTGATGTTCTTTTCGTGTTGTGTATTTTAGGGAGAGGGTTTAGAACCTTGCCGAAACTGGAAGGTGTGCCATGCAGTTTGTAAACCAATCATGTGTTAGTTTGTTGTGATTGGGTGATGCAAGGGATGGGCCAGGCTCCTAGGTCTTGGGATGGGACAGGCTCCTAGGTCTTTAAAACCGGGCCCCGGAGCCTGGAAAAAGGGTTCTGAGCTAGATTTAAACCCTTTGCATCTTCGGCGATGCCAAGGAGGCAAGATTTTTTCTTAGCCAGTTCCATGTAATCATGTTGGCCGTTTATTCCGTTGTAAATATGCGAATTGCTGTATAAAGTTTCAGTTTCCTCCCTTCAGTCAAGGGTTGCCGGATCTCGTGTGTTCGCGACAGACCGTGAAGAATCGGGGAGGAGTACGCGATTTTTTTGATAAATTAGTGCGTTGTGAGCTGTGAGCAGAGATGACGAAGGACAGCCACAGACGTACCTGCTGCCTGCGAAGCGCGTTCACAACAGTGTTCACCTGGTCTAAGATAGATTTTATATGAGGCGCCCAAGAGAGTTGCCTGTCAAGGAATACAGCCAAAAAATAGTGCTGAATAATTGACGCTAAAGGTCTACCGTTGAGGCTGAGACGGAAATACTTAAAATTCTTATGAGTAAAAGGCGGAACGGCTGCTTTTGTGTGAGAGAGCATCATCCCTCTCTCTTTTAAAAAGCAGTCAATGGTATCTAGGCTTTCTTGCAAGGTAGACTGGATGAAGCCTGAAGTTTTGCCAGAAACACAAATGCAGCCTTCATGGACGTGTAATGATCAGTGTAAGTCTGGCGCTTTCTCTTCTGCAAGGAGGTGTATTGGTCCCCTGTACTCTTTGGGTGCTTGTCGCCGCATGTCTCTGCGTGTACCGGCTGTCGAAAATGAATCCTGTAAAATTGTACCGCTAGGTATCCGAGCTCTCTCAACTACTTGGAGGCACGTCTGAAAGCTGCATGGTGAGATTTGCATCTAGTTATGACTTAGTGGCATCACCGGTGGCGTCATAGTGCTGCGACTGAAACGATAAATTGCGGAAGCCATTTACATGTTTTATGTACATGGTTCGCAACTTCTCTTGCTATGACACCTAGACATGGTGAACTGGGATTTTTTCTTAGCTACCACACCTATTACCAATCTTCTCTCTCCTTTCAATCCCCTCCTGTACGCTCAGCTTCCTACAGCTTATGCTTTCAGCGTCATGTCATCAGGTGTGAACAAATTAAGCTGCGTTTTTGCTTCAAAAGTACCCCGTCCAAGAGCCGTGTGTGAATGATCGCGAAGCCGGTTAGAGTAAAGAGATCAACCGCTTTCTCCCCCCAAGAGTCACATAGACAAAACTAGTTTCTATGATAAGGTTCGGTCTGTTGAAGCATTTTGTCGGGGCTTTCCTTATTTTTTCATAAATGACACGATAGGGCTGTATTTTCCGTATCTATCAGTAATAATTGCTCGTTTATCTCTTTCAGAAATATGTTCCTTATTGCCTAATGTTAAATTGTGTGACAGACTAAGGGGCTATATAATACACTAAACAAGCTTCTAGACGTGCTCCAAAGTGTTTATTCAACTGTTTTTTTTTCTTATTTTGCTTCAACCTTGCTCCAAGAATGAATTTTAGGATTGAGTAAACATTCGCACTTACCAAGGAAGGAATGTCTTTATAATAATTATTATATGGCGCCGAAACTGACGTTACTCTATGCGATTTTGAATATTTTTGGCGCATTTTGAATTTTCAGAATTCATAGAAATAATCTTTGGGTCCTAAGAACGCACAAATAAAAAAATCAAACGGCGACTAGGCTTTACATTCAATAATTAATTAGCTCAGTAGTTTAAACCACAAAGCTAGTGCTTGTCGACGCTCACTGGGAGCAGCGTTCGTGTTGTCCGTAGAGAAGCAGTACCTAAACGCTCCCGTACGTGAAGCACAAGCCGTGGAAAACCAACAAACGGGATTCAGGGCTGTGCCAAGCACCAGCGACCAGACGGAAGGCAGCCCTCAGACAGCGTCTAAAATGCGAGCGAGGAAAGCTGCATCTAACCATTCCAGATAAATTATTACATAAATAATTTCTCTGGAAGGAGGAGAGACGTGGCGTGCATTCATTGCATCATGCATCACTAGCTAGGACATTATTAGGCGTAGAATGCGTCTGGTGAAAAAAATACTAAATATATCGCTTTTTTTAGGATTCAGCACTTAATATGAATATAAATATAATATAAATACTGAATATAAAGAAAATATATCTTTGTCTCCGAACGTGAGCTAAATTCCATAACTTTCTATAAATATAAATTCATCATGTTCAATACTTGCTCAAGTTGCTCAATTCGTGAGTGCAAATGTGCAGTCCGCCAACTACACTTTCGTTTTTCGATTTACTCGTTGACAACCAATAATGTAAGGCATTCCAGTTTACAGCTTACACGTCGTTGATGATGTTTATTTCTAGGAATGTGAATCATGCCAAAATGAGCAGCAACGTCTCCCATTCCCATATCCATGAAGAGTATTAAAATGCACTCGAACTTCCATTTCGATGTCTTTGGCTTTTTGGTTCTATGGCCTTTAACACACAAAACGACTCAAGCTATGAGGGACGCCGTTGTAAAAGGCTCCCGTAAATTTCGACCATCTGGGGGTTCTTTAATGTGCACTGAGACTGCACAGACACGGGCCTCTAGGATTTCGCCTCCATCAAAATGCCACAGCTGCGGCCGCTATCGAACCTGCGTCTTTCTGGTCAGCAGCCGCGCACATAGCCACTGAAACAGCGCGGTGGCTAAAGTTCTATCTGTGAAGCCTTCATCGCAATCTGGCAGTAATTACTTTTTTTGGGCTTTCAGCCCTTGAGAATAAAAAAAAATGTAATGCGTGCTAGCAATGTCACATGAAAGGTGCATATATTAAATTGTTAATCCTTTACAGGTGTAGGACAATTAGTGGTTATGTTATTCTGATCCAGAGTATGGAGTCGCAGGCACATCGTGCCGACTGTTCAACATTTTGATTAAGAAGGAACGTGAAAATACTCGTGGATCTAAGGTGCACATCGTAGGAATTGTCCCGAAGCCCACAAGTCACAACGCGCCTCTGTGTGGCAGTGAATTTGTAATACGCAAAACTCTGTGAAAATTGCTGCTTACACCGCAGCACCTTCACGCCCTTGTGGTCATACGGGATTTATGTCATAGTCTCGGCGTTACGACGCAGTAATAAGGAAAAAAATGCCGCCACCGTCTGGAAGACGATGAAGTAACGTGCGTTAGCTGTTTGGTTTACCAGATGAAGAAAGCGAAGAAGAACGCGCCGCTCTTCTCGAGAAACGGAATGTAATACGATGTAAATACCCTTTGAAACGGGGTGAATTGCCACCATGCTCGGCTACGCGTGCACGCACGCCTCCTAGCGGAGCGATCGACGCCTAACGCTATCTATCACAGAAATTACGATGCACGTCTAACCACTGTCAAGTTGCACCCCCTCAAGGTACGCCCCAAAACAAAATTTGCTTCGTTTGGGGCATCAAGTTCGGCCTAGCATTCAGCTTGCGGTGCGATATGGTAACACTTCAGTTTGTAATTGCATGCATACCATGTTTACATATTATTTAATTGTGGTTTTATTTCTAAACCGCAATCCATAGGGTTTTATTAGCTGACCAAATTCGGTATACAACTGTACCCGCTTTTGTGGCCGTTGCTATCGAAGTATATATAGCGGAACGAGTGTATCCATTGTAGCCAACCATGACGGCCGCGCCTGATGCCGCATAGGCAGATCATTGACCAAGCGCCGATGAAGACGAGGCGCCGGTGAAAGTCGAAGTTTCGCCGCGCTGCACGAGATCGCTTGGTTTTTTTTTTTTGACTGGCCGTTGGCGCTGCTCGATGTCCTGCTCGTCGTTTTGTGTCGCCCGTCGTGAGATGACTTATTTGTGTACAAACCCCCTTTCACTTGGTGGAGGTGCGGATTTGCTGACACCCTGCAGCTTCGAAGTCGTACGCTTCCGGTCATCACCATGCCCAAAGATTCACGCCGCACTTCTGCCGCCGATCGTCTTCTGCGCTGGAGCTTTGCGCCAGCGCGATCCTGCTGTATTCAGTGGAACCGGGGACCATGACGTCGAGGACTGGTTAACCTCGTACGAGCGGGTTAGCATCCATAACAAATGGGACGATGCTCTCAAACCGAAACCGTCATCTTTATCTTACGGACGTTGCGAATCTGTGGTACCGAAACCACGAGGCTGACATCACATCGTGGTCCGCCTTCAAGCAGAATTTCGCCGACGTCTTCAGCCGGCCTGCAGTGCGCATGTTGCGCGCCGAGAAACGCCTACGTGCTCAGGGTCAGCTGCCTGGTGAAAATTTCACCAGCTACATTGAGGATGTGGTGGACCTGTGTAGGCGTGTGGATTCTTCGATGCCGGAGCGCGCCAAAATCGATCACATCCTGAAGGGCGTCGACGACGAAGCGTTTCAGATGCTTCTGGCCAAAAATACAGCAACCGTCGTCGACGTCCTTGCCCAATGCCAATGCTACGACGAACTACGCAAGCACCGTCTTCTCACTCGCTCTCCACTCTCGAACCCGCAGCCGCTGGGGGCTTTGACGTCTGACTCCGACCACTCGCCACTGTTACCCCAGATAAAGCAGTTTGTTCGCGAAGAAGTTGCTCGTCAGCTCTCTCTCGTCCACCCGAGTCCTGACGCTCCCTCTCCTCTTGTGCCTTCGCTTAAGCGCGTCATCCGAGAACAAGTCGCCGAGGCTCTTTATACCCTGCCTGAAGTTCCTTCCGTCCCTCCTTTGTCGTACGCTGAAGCCGCGGCACATTATAGCCCCTCCACTCCTGTGGCGGCGCCCTTGACGTACGCCGCCGTGGCTGCGCAGCCTCGGCCTGTGGCGTTTTCACCCAGTCCGCCTGTCCTGCGTCCGGCACCGATCCCACCAGCAGCCCCGCTTCATCCTCCCTGTTCGCCACATTACAACCCTTGGCGCACACCGGACAATCGGCCTATATGCTTTTCGTGCGGTTTCCCCAGCCACGTGGCACGCCACTGTCGTCGCCGCATGGTCGCCCCTCCAGCGTTTGCGCATTCCGCCGGCTCACCCCAGCTGCTTCGGACTGCTCCTTCTATGGAAGCGTATGCCAGCGACTAGCGTGCTTATACGACCCGTCGATCCCCGTCCCCACGTCGCCGTTCACTGTCGCCTATGCGCCGCCACCCTACGTCCGCTGACGAGGGAAACTAAGTTCCGCAATTCCAGAGGCAAGAACTGCGTGCTGTTCGAACCAGTTCAAGGCTGCATCCTTCTCCCACGAACATTCTAGTGGTGGCTGTCGACGGTCTGTCTGTGTCCGTGCTTGTCGACACGGGTGCTGCTGTGTCAGTGATTCATGAGAGACTGTGCCGTCGCCTACGTAAAGTGACGACGCCATTTTCTGCTTCGTCGCTTCGCACTGCAACCGAAGAGCGGATCGCAACTTTGGCCACATGCACAGCGCGGGTTGTCATCTCTGACATTTTGTACAGTGTCGAAATCTTGGTCTTGCCTTCTTGTTCCCACGACGTGATTCTCGAGTGGGACTTCCTGTCAAAAAATAACGCCGTGATTGATTGCGCCCGCGCTGAGGTAGAATTTTTTGCATTGTGCGACGAACTGGCCGACGACCTCCATTTCGTGTGTCCGCAGAAGCTCACCGTCACTGAAGACGTCCACATCGCTTCGGAGGCTTCAACGCTTGTATCCCTCTCGTGCCCTCCCACGCCGGCTGTCACCGCTTTATTTACGCCGTCTTCTTTCTTTGTCCACCGCAAAAACCAGCCGCTGCCGTCTGCTGTTCTTGATGTTCACGGAGGTCTCACGAAGATGCTTATCAACAATCCATCTTCTTGCCAGCTTACCCTGCTACGTGGCGAATCTCCTGGTTCAATTCAACCTGCCCACATTCTCTCTGACCTTGATGCCCCCGTTACCTCCCGCCGTTCCTCCATCAACGCTCTTCATACCGATTCGGCACCTGATCCATTGCACGACGCCGCTTTCCAAGCCGCCATCGACGACGCTCTTCCTTCCACCCACCGGACGCAGCTCTCAGCCCTTCTGCACACGTTTCGTTCCGCTTTCGACGTCGCCCACACTCCTCTAGGCCGGACTTCCACCGTCGCTCATCGCATAGAGACTGGTTCTCACCCGCCTTTTTTACAGCGGCCATATCGTGTGTCGGCAGCAGAGCGCCGCATGATTAGTGAACAAGTTTAGGACATGATACACCCTGGTGTCGTCCGTCCGTCTCACAGCCCTTGGTCTTCGCCTGTGGTACTTGTAAAGAAGAAAGATGGCTCAATCCGATTTTGTGTCGACTACCGCCGCCTCAACAAAATTAACCACAAGGACAATTACCCTCTTCCCCGCTCGACGACACTCTTGATTGCCTCCAAGGCCCTGAGTACTTTTCTTCCCTTGACCTACGTTCAGCTACTGGCAAGTATCGATGGCTGAACCTGACAGAGAAAAGACAGCATTTGTTACAACCGACGGACTCTACGAGTTCAATGTGATGCCGTTCGGTTTGTGCAACGCGCCCACCACATTCGAAAGGATGATGAATAACATCTTGCGGAAGTTCAAGTGGCAGATATGCCTCTGCTACTTGGACGACATTGTTGTCTTTTCCGCCGATTTCATCGCGCACCTCGCACGCTTACGACAGGTTTTGACTTGCCTGACTGAGG
Source organism: Amblyomma americanum (assembly GCF_052857255.1). Taxonomy (NCBI): domain Eukaryota; kingdom Metazoa; phylum Arthropoda; class Arachnida; order Ixodida; family Ixodidae; genus Amblyomma; species Amblyomma americanum. Next base: position 417,558,011 of record NC_135497.1, on the reverse strand, counting down.
CCGGCCTGCAGCTGAATCTCAAGAAGTGCCACTTCGCCGCTCGGAAGTTGATCATCTTGGGGCACATCTTCTCCAAAGAAGGCATTCTCCCTGACCCTACCAAGCTCTGTGCTGTGGCACAATTTCCTGAACCTCTGTCGCTCAAGCAACTTCGAAGCTTCATAGGTTTGTGCTCCTATTTCCGGCGCTTCGTACGCAATTTCGCGTCGATCATTGCGCCACTGACGAAGCTATTTGGCGGAAACAATGACATGTCGGGCTGGTCGGCCGAGTGCGACGAAGCGTTCACTACCCTGCGCCATCTTCTGACTTCGCCTCCAATACTCCGACACTATGACCCAACAGCACCTACCGAGGTCCATACGGATGCTAGTGGCGGTGGCCGCGGAGCTGTCTTGGCTCAGCGAAAAGATTGGTTTGAAGAATACGTAGTTGCGTATGCGAGTCGCGGGCTCATCAAAGCTGAATCCAACTATTCCGTCACGGAGAAGGAATGTTTAGCTATTGTATGGGCACTAACAAAATTCCGGTCCTATCTGTACGGTCGCCTGTTTGACGTCGTCACGGACCACCATGCGCTCTGCTGGTTATCGTCTATTAAATATCCAGCCGGTCGCCTCGCTCGATGGGCTCTTCGCCTTCAAGAGTTTGACTTTCGCGTCATCTACCGTTCCGGCCGTAAGCACATGGACGCCGATGCTTTGTCTCGGTCTCCCATTCCCAGCGACGCTGCCTGCTCCTCGGCGATAGATCCCGTGCTTTCGTCTCTTACCATCGCTGATATGCCTGCGGAGCAGCGGAAAGACTCGTGGCTTGCTTCCTTAATAGATGCCGTGTCTTCGTCACAAAACGTTGCGCCTTCAAGAACATTATGGCGTCAAGCTCCGCACTTTGCCCTCCGGGACGGCATTCTATACCGCCGCAACTACATGCCTGATGGTCGGCGGTGGCTTCTCGCAATTCCCCGCCATATACAATCACAAATTTGCGCCTCTTCCCACAGCGACCCTCAGTGTGCGCACACTGGTGTTCTGAAAACATTCAAAAGACTTTCTCAGCGCTACTATTGGCGCGGCATGTACGCCTATGTTCGGAAATACGTCCGATCATGCATCGCCATCAGCGGCGGAAGACCTCGGCTCCTCGTGTGACCGGCCCATTGCAACCACTTCCTTGCCCGGCACGTCCCTTCGATCGTGTTGGCGCAGACCTTTACGGCCCGCTTCCCGGTATGGTCTCTGGGAACCGCTGGATTATCGTCGGCGTCGACCACTTCACCCGGTATGCCGAGACAGCCGCCCTTCCCGCGAAGTTGCGATGTTCCTGCGGCATCATTTTGTTCTTCGCCATGGCGCGCCACGCGAGATCCTAAGTGACAGAGGCTGCGTCTTCCTTTCCCACGTCATTGAAGCTCTGCTTACCGAATGTCGCATCGTACATCGGACCACCACTGCCTACCAACCCCAAACTAACGGGCTAACCGAGCGCTTCAATCGTACTCTCGGAGGCATGCTCATGATGTAGGTCGCAGCGGATCAGACCAACTGGGAAGCTGTCCTTCCTTTCGTGACGAGCGCGTACAACACCGCCACGCTGTCAACCACCGGTCTTACCCCTTTCTTCCTGCTGTATGGGCGTGAGCCGTCGTCCACGATGGATACCATATTGCCATATACTCCTGATGCCTCCGAGTGGGCGCCCCTCTCCGAAGTCGCAAAGCATGCAGTGGAATGCCGCCAGTTGGCGCGCTCTTTTACCTCGGCATCCCAAGGCCGCCAAAAGCATCGTCACGATCACGATAGCAGGCAACACGTTTTTCCGATCGGATCTCTAGTTTGGCTCTGGATTCCAGGCACACCACCAGGATTGTCGTCGAAATTCCGTACAGAATACCAAGACCAAAATCACGTCATCCAGCAAACGTCGCCTGTGAATTACATCTTGGAGCCGCTCAACCCCTCTACCATCGCGCCGAGAAACCGTCCACGTGAGCCACCTGAAGACCTACTACGTCCCGCTCATCTTGTCCTCGCCATAGACCGCCAGGGCGGCTCCTTTTCGTTCCCGGGGCAGTTGTAGTTAACCATGACGGCCGCGCCTGATGCCGCATAGGAAGATTATTGACAAAGCGCCGATGAAGACGAGGCGCCGGTGAAAGACGAAGTTTCGCCGCGCTGCACGAGGTCGCTTGGTTTTGGACTGGCCGTGGGTGCTGCTCGCTGTCCTGCTCGTCGTTTTGTGTCGCCCGCCGTGAACTCTTTCCCCTGACTTATTTGTGTACAAACCCCCTTTCAACATGTATAGCGGACCCGTAACGGGGAAGTTTTCCTACCCGTTTTGGGACATTTTTTGTTGAGGGGGAAGGGATGAGTGGGCACAACCAATTTTGATAGCCGCCATCTTGGATTCGAGAAACCGAAACTATGCCGTCATTTCATTCCCTGACGTCATACTCACATAGTTCCACCTCTATCCACTATATTTGACCGTGACGTCATCATTGCCACGCGGCAGGTGGTCGTTTCTACAATGCTATTGTAGATGTCGCTACAAGTCACAATGAAGTTGCGCTGTTTTCTAATTGCAGCCACAGATGGCATTTTGATCTCAAGGTGGTAGGGGACCTCAAGAAACCTCGAAACATGATGAGTATTTGCTGCCACAGATGGCACTGTGATTAGGGTGGTAGCAGACCCCACGAAACCTCGAAACAAGATGAGTAAGAGCTAACGCTTTTAAAAAAGTCTTTTTAGATGCAGAGTTAGCCTTAGGCAAAATCTATAAATGTGAAAATTCTCCAGAGCCGCAAAACGGGAAACAGGTTACATAAATTGGGCCTAATTTTCGCATTCATTCTGCCGTGTTTAGAATGCATTCCTCACTTGCTGTATATCCTGCGAGGCAATTGAAAATGCTTTCCTTGATGTAGCATGGAGCTTTAAGGTCTTACAACTGTTCCTTTCCCTTTGCTTCAAGACATTTTCTGTTACACGCTCGCTGCCACCCGAAGTTCTTTATCTTTCGCTTGTGGCAGTCAGGTAATAATAAAAAAAACTCTAGTGACAGCTACACCGCGTGGCAAGAAATTCAGATGTATAATCAATCGAAAAGAATTCCAGTAGAAAATGTAGGATGTCTGTTACAAGCATCCTAAGAAACTCAGTCCTCATTGAAACAGACGTGTCGTCAGCCCGTCTGCAATAGTGATATAAAAACAGATAATTCATACTTTACTTGCTCTCTTTCCACGAAAAAAATGACTTTAGTAACTAAACCGAATGAAATCCAACCAGGAGCCATTTCTCAACCCACGTGGCTCATGCCTACCTAAATCACATTATCGCGGATGAATAAAATGAGGAATGGAGCAGCAACAGAAGACTATCATTGCATAACAACCCGGCTTGACTTAATGGTCCAATAACATGCTAAAAAACTGGGGGTGACATTTAAGCTCCGCGTTAAGGGTATGACGCGATAGAGTTATTTGATCAATGACCACATAGGCGGAATTCGTTGTTCTCAAGTTTAAGTTCATATATAGATGGAAATCCTCATACCGCTCCTAGCGGAGTGTAGCAGTGGTTAAGCGATTCGCCAGTGCCCTAAAATGGCAGGTTCGGCCACAGGTGGATTAAGCGAGACCCAGGTTTCTCTTCCCCAGCAGCGTCTCATGACCAATCATTAACTGCCACCTTCCACGTGGGAAATTTGCTCACAACACCGGTTAGCAAGTTGTGATACCTTGGTGGCCGACGTAGCACACCCAGCAATTCTGGACAAAAGCATTTTTGAGCGGTAAACCATTTATGAACGCAACGTTTTCATAGATTGTCAGATTTTACTATAACAAGCAATTTATTCGCGGATCATCCGACGGCTGTCTTGTCAAAAGCAGTCTTGTTTTTGCTATCGTCAAAAGCTTTCCCCATTGGTTTTCTATGCCAGTCTTATCTGTTCGATGCAATCAATAGAAACACTTTAACAGAAAGATTTTGCTACATATCAGAATAACGGGCGATTACCTTCAATATTTCTAAAACAATGTCTTACAATTCTCCAGTTTTCAAAATTTTTGCCCCAGAAAGCTGGACATGGCTGTTACTATGGAGATGTTTTTGTAGATTTTTCGCTCACGGTCAGTGACACCAACGCCGACGAAGGTGACGACGCCAGCTTTTCTGCGACGCGGACCCTTAACGCTGTGGTGTTAAAAGTCATAAAAGTGAAACAGAAACAATTTTTTTCATCGCATGCTTTTAGCTCGGGTGCCCCATGAGAATTGATGCCTTGCAGAGCGCTACTAATAAAGCATGTGTAATAATATTACTGTTTGTGCTCGCGTAAACAGGGCGGATAACCTCTCAGAAAGAAACGTATCGTATACTTCTGCAATTAAATTTTTCACTGAGAAGGAACAAGCGAACGCATGTGACACTTCACCTAAATTATGCATATATCGAGGAGCGTACGAATATTAAATCCACCATGTAAAGACCATGGAAGAATATAGGAAACAACTCGAGTTTTTAACTGTATGTAAAGAGGACACATGATAAAAGTCACTTCTATTTAACTCCATTTCTCACGCACATTGATGTAAAGTGTCAAATTCATGTCCTGAACGCTACCAACATGTGTGGTCGACAATACCGTTTACCACGAAAGAGTCTTGGCATCCGCACCAAGGTAAGACCCAAAAGCTAAGTAACCGAATTATACTACTTTATTGCTGCCAAAAATGAGCCACTTCCTTGGAGTGTCTGCAGAATATCCAGTTTATTCGCACAGTTATTATACTGCGGATATTAAAGTCCAGATTTCACGGGCACTAATTTCGAAAATGGGAAATTTGTAAGACGCTGTTAAGGAAATATTGAAGGTAATGGTACATTACTTTGCTATGTAGCAAAATCTTTCTTTCAAAGTGACTCTAGCGATCGCATCGAACAGCTAAGGCCGCCATAGAAAACTAATGAGGAACGCTTTTGACGATAGCAAATACATGACTAGAACAAAAAAAAAATACAAGACTGCCGTCTGGGGATTTTCGTATATATTGATTGTTATAATGAAACCTTATATTGTGCGACAAAAATGCGTTTAGTAACGGTTTCCCGCTCAAAAATGCTCATGTCTGGTATTGCTGGGTATGGATTTATTAAAAGTGTCTTTAATGACGCTTTAATAGAAAACAGCTACCATATACTGGATATTATGCATAATGCATGCGCACATGTTGTGAATTCACTGAGAGCGATATGATAATTACAAACGACAGCATGCATTAATTTTCTCGAAATTGCGCTTTCAGATCGTTGCAAGCTGGCACCTTCGCTTGCTGCTTGCCATAATTCCCGGCGTCACTTTGTCCCTATGATGTGAATCATATAAGCGCACTTCAACACGTCAATACTCAACCTGCACTGACCAACGTATGTGTTGGCTTGCTTCAGGCAGGCAACTGATAAAAGGAAAGCCAATGTGCGAAAATCATCCTAATACTGTTCAGCGAATTAAGGCGGAATGTTGATAACCCGAAATGATTAATTACGTGTAAAATGAGCGCAACGACAAGCATTTCTGAACGACCGATACAATTCAGACTCGTAATTTTTCTCAAGCACATGTTTAGACTCCTTCACTCGTGCATGAATATGCACAACCAACCACAGCGCACTGCACAGGACTATATTCAGATTAGACACCCCAATTCGCATGGTAATTCAACGGCTCGCCTGTGTCGTCGATATTCCTCAGGCGATCTTCATGCTAACATAACAGCCACTGTGCTTGTCGGACATCTAGGAAAGCGCCCTGGTGACTGCAAACAGGACATAAAACATAACGCAGCCACAGGCGTGTAATATCCTTTAAATAAATTTTTAAACTCACCATCTTTTCATAATCAAAAATTTTGCACAAGCACATTTTTTGAAGAGAAACTGTTTATGAATGCAATTTTTTTTCATATATATCAATTTTACACGACAGAAATCAATATATCCGCAGATCTATCCTAATCCGGCTTGAAGCTTTTGCTAATAGCGCTCTTTCTGTCGTAAAAACGTTCCCCATTGAGTCTCTAAGGCAGTATTAATAGATTCGAGCGATGTACAAACTACAAAAGGAAGATTTTGCAACGAATCGCAAGAATAGATCAGTACCCTCAATATTTTTATAACAGTGCCTTACAATATTCCACAGTTGCCTCGCAGTTAAAAATGGTGTCTAGAAATCCTGTACTTGGATAGCAGCTTCTTGTAAAGAACTAACGTGCACAGGTAGTTTAAGGCGTTTTATTTACCGATGTCTCTAATGAGAGCCGAAGAGAGAGAAAGATTGTAGGGAACGGGGTGCTATTGTTGGCCAGCACTCTCACCCCCCCCCCCCCCCCCACCCCGGCTACTGGGGTTGCTTTTTTAGCTACACGTTAACTTTACAGTATGTTGAACGAAGTAGCATACAAACTGTGCGTAAGCTGAAACACACCACTTTAGCGCGATGGTTTAGAAGAACGTCAGTTTGGGCTAGATGGTGCATTATTTGAGAAAGAAATGGTAATAGCGCTGCAATTAGACGTACACAAGAAAGACTGACACAGGACATGCGCTATCCTGTGTCAGCGCATGTCCTGTGTCAGTCTTTCTTGTGTACGTCTAATTGCAGCGCTATTACCATTTCTGTCTCAAATTAGCGCGATGCTTTAAGTGTACTATCGTATCGATGTGGTTTTAGTTTTGTTTTTCATCTTCCTGAGTACCGTCGTGAAAGGTTTCGCGCTAATAATATTTTCATACAGCTACTTCTTATGCCTGCTTATTCGTGTAAACTTGACGTGTCATCAAAGCGCTCTTGAACAAGGGAGGTAGGCGGGCTGTTAAAGGTTCATTCCGGCAACGTATAAGTAGACTGCTTCTGTTTGTCTTTGACAGGCTCAAGGAATAATGAAATGTTGGAAGAGCAGTACTACCTTGAATTCCTTCCATCGACTCTCTAACATGTGTCCCTTAAGGTAGCCTACGTTCTATTCGTGACAAAAGTTTGGGGGACGCGAGTTCTTGCAAAAATGTTCATTGTAGCTCCACATTCGTATATTCAGTCGCCTGATATCGTTACCAGAGGGAGGAAGGAAAATTAATGGCTCTATTACCTTCATACAATATCAGGCGAGTGGCTGGCCAGGTGGAGCTACAATAAACGTTTTTCCAAGAACTCGCGTGCCTGATACTTTCGTCACTGGTAGTGCTTCAATTTCGTACTGCTTAATTTTCGGGATGAATTGGGTGCCATATTTCGAGCATTCATCACTGCAGCAAAAAATGGATAACAGCGACCAAGGTGCCCTTCCAATTCCGCCATTTGCTTCTGAGTAATAATGTACACTACAAGCACTGTGTTTCGTCACAGCTGCGTTTTTCTTTATTGTCTACAGGGACAGCCGTTAAAGGGACACCTTGTCGTAATGCCGCCGTCACCATTCCCAGCTCTCGACGTGTGGGACGGTTGCATCAACCTCATCAGACGTATATTACATCAACGCTGTGTCGCATTGCTTCATTGGCCTTCGCGCAGCAGAGGGTCTCCGCTGCTCTTCAAGCCAAGAAAGCAACCGGGGAGGCTCGTGTCAAAGAATAGAAGTGAGCGAAGGAGACGGCACATCCAGCAGCAAAAACAGGTAAATAATACCCGAATGCGGCTGCCACTATCTATGTGCTGTCCTAGAATGTGCTAACTTCCCGGGAGTGCACTTCATACTTGCGCCTACTCTGAAAGAACGATATATACAGCAAATTTAGGCGTTCTTTGTTCGCTCAAAAATGACAAGCATATGTCAATTTTGCAAATTCCCCTCTGTAATGCCAAACGTCCCTTAGGGTATTAATAAATGAAATAAATGAAATATTGCTTCCGTCTCCACACGATGTGTTTTACCATTAGAGTCTGATTTTGAAACACTGTTTTGCCAACATCGCCGTTCAGGAAGATGCAAGACAAGCTTGGGGGGGGGGGGGGGGGGGGAGTATTCAAAACGGTGGGCTTAACAGATGATACACAAAAGAAAGGGCCCAATGTAGAAGAAAGTTCTTTTCTTGTTCACTGTAAAACAAAGTTACCTTTGCTAGACAATGTACCACCAACTAGCCCAGCAAGAGGTACTGTTAAACAACAAATTTTTTTATACAGTGGGCCCTTTCTTTTGTATTATCCTTTGAAGATCGTGAGTCAGCGCCTGTCCTGTTCGTCTTTGTGTGCTTGGAGGGAGGGGGGAGCTAACGGTAGCTTTGGTTCTCGGTCCTTGAGAGAGCAGAATTAAGCCGTCTTGTTGAATTAGACAAATTGCCGCAGTGCCCAGCGCTCAAATGAATGCTTTGAACGTAGGGGGCTTACCTTATAATTTTGCTATTAGTGTCCGCAGTTGCCTCGATAAAATACCTACGCTCCTAAGTGAGGAGCGCAAGCTGTCGCAAAGCGGCTGGGGCTCCGGTTTGAATAAACAAAGCTTCAAAGCAGGTATTCAAGCCAACGCGCTATCCCATTCATTGTTGGACTCACAATATGTTATCTTTATTCGCTGTCTAGATCTTTAAAGGGAGATTAAAAGTGAAATAACAGGCGGATAATTATGGTTTCAGTATCCCTCGGAAACGCTGCCAGCGTTTTAGAGCGCTAGCACTAGATGCCTCGATACCAAAACGATCCTGACGAGCAACCAGGTGGTCCGCCTGCCACATAGCTCATGCGATCTTGTGACATCGCACTCTGCCCACTGCGGCCGGTGGCAACCGGTCCACCGGACTGTGAGCAGATTGCCCAGCATAGCAGGTAACAGTTAAATTAATATATCGTTACGAGACGTGTGTCAGAGTGTTTGCGTATGTTATCCGCGTGTGTGCGCGCGCGTGTGCGTGATTGCCTGTGTGTGTCCTTTCGTGCGTGTGTCGTTTGACCTCAAAGCGTCAACTCCAAAACGCAGCGTATTTTCGCTAGGCCAAGAGACCAGAACAGTGAAGAGCTTCGTTTTGCTGACTGTGGGAATGTGAGGCCATAGGCACAGCTGCGTTCATAGGATAATGGGCATATGTAGTTTGAGGAAACAATCTTTTATCGGCTCATTGTGTTTAACAGGACACTATAGTGGAATAGAAGGGCAAGGAACATTGATAGACAAGCACCATATGATAGCCAATATTTCCCTTTTATCGAAAATAGAGATTCGATAAACCGTAAAATTGCGTAAAAGTTATTGCCGCGATGGGTTCAAAACTTCCTCGTTCAGCGCTATTTCGACGCCAGTACGCAAGCACCGTCGGAGGACGGACTGCGTATTGTTTGGCAGTGCATGTGCAGAATTTTTTTAAACTCTTGGTTCGAGATGACTGCATGCAGATGAGACAGCAAACCGTAAGATGCTGCCTCTCGGGTATTCACACACTTACTGCGTCCCACGCAAATGTTAACGCCCAACTAAGTACCGCACTGCAAATGGGCGCTTAGAAAAGGCTACCTGTGATAAAATGAGCTTTACAGGAGCTCGGGAAAACCCACCAGGGTGTCTCAAGACCCAGCGGTGGCGGCGTTTCAAACAGCCACCTGCTAGGGCAGTAGAGCATATGAACAACACTGCTTCCCTCTAGATCTCCCAGCCAAAAAGCGGCCCACACACAAAAGAAACATCGTAAGGACATCACCATCCAATGATTGCTCTCGGTAACAATTGATTATAAATCTCTTTTTGGCTATGTTGGTGTTTGGACGGCAGGCGGCAGGAGAAGCATTCTGCGAGAAAATTGGATTTGAAAACCACGACAGTCGATTCAAACTCATGACAACCTTACCGAAAAGAACGGTTTGCCACAGCTGTGACGTGCACGGCGGTGTAACGTAGCCTCCGAGATCCGCGTAGGTATCGGTGTCGGCACTCGCACTTTCCTTGCGAAATCTACCGGTGGTGGCGACGCATGTACTACGTTTTTGGGCTTTCTTCTCTATCGCATAAATGATCTGTTTTCGGTGAGAGTGGTCTTTTTCCGATTCCAACGCGGCTCCCTATCGCAGTGTTCATTGGTCCTCAGTGCTCCTACCACCACGGGCAAGATATTTTACAACGTCTACGACGCCTAATTTTACTGTGTATGTAAAATTGAGACAAAGAACGCAAACTTTCAAGACGAAATTAATGTTCAATGAAACAAACCACAAGCAGTACAAAATTTGCCGCGATATATGAAGCACTACTCATAAGGCAGCAAAGTGCGCCAGCGCGCAGACGGCATTCAAGGCGAAAATTTGGAACTTCGCCCCGAACTCGCGGCTTCCCGCAGCGCGCTGGCAGGAGTGTGTTCGCGAAAGCTATTTTCCGAGCTTGAATTTGGATGCGTTTCAAATAAGGCAGCGGCTGTTGGGATCGCGTGGTGGCTAACAGGCAGCCGGCATCACGAGGCCCTGCCGTCAGCAGCCGCAGGGTGAAGCGTCCGGCTTCAATTGTGGTTCTTCATTGGTCGCTGGACGGCGGCCTTGCAACAGGCGTTGTCCAACCCGGAAAGAGCCCTGCGCGGCGAGGGACCGATGTATGCTTAACAAACTAGCAGATTTAATAGATTTGGCGTGCGGACTTTCTAAGGCTCATGGTTAGGTTCCTAAGGTTCTATCTTATAGAGCAATATCTCCTTACCTTCAACAGGCTACCCAACCCACCCCCAGGTCTATGCACAAAGGGGTGGGGTGTAGGTAAGATTACTGGCTTCCCCGCGACACTCGCTGTGCAGCACGCAACCACTTCGGCGTGTCCTCCATACCCGAAGAAAAGCTAATTAATTAATATGCTAATATCAGCCAAAGTAAACATGTGGACTGCGATTAAAATCATATACTTTGTGGCTGTGCATTAACTTCAAGAACTTGGGACCCTTTAATGTGGTACAAAATCTCCGAAGATAGCACCTTCAAACTGCGTCTTTTCGGTCAGTAGGATTTACAAGGATGCAGTTCTAGCAGCAGAGATGAAAACTAACAGGATGAAACCACCATGCATCCAATTTGTAAGCTGAAAAAAGCGGGTTTTAATCACGCCATGAGCCTAAGCCACCACTGCTGACGGCCAGTGCTGATGGTCCAGCAAGTCGACATTGGCCTAAAGGAGAAGTAACATATGAAATAGAGGCCTATACAAAACATTCCAACCGGGAATAGCGTTTAAAACCTATATATATATATATAGCACGTAAAGCGTATAACTCGCATAGGTACTACAGAGTTATAGCTTAGTGCAATTCGGGACCGCTTCCGTGGTCCCCTTCCGCGGGGCACCACTGTGTGAGCGCTAATTGCGACTGACGCAGCAGGCGCGCATAGAGCTGTCAGACACGCGGCACAATCTGGCGCTCTCAGGGCGTTCTGCGCACGCTCAGTGGCGCCCCGCAGAAGCGATTCACAGTAGCGGATAGCGGATCACGCAATGCTATAAAATTCTACAAACGAAGCAGTGGCGTGCAGCACACAGGAGGACAGGCCTCGCCACCTGCCTCCGGAGTCACTTTTGCTGAGTATTGTGCAAGGGTAGCTACGATGATGCCGAAACAGTGTTGGTCACAATACAGTAGAAACCAGGTGCAAGTGAAACACCACCGTTGTCCCTCATGTTCACCAGCTACCTCACAAGCTAAAACGCGTTGTGCGCAGGGTGGGGGCTCATGTTGTGTTTTCAATCCCATAGAAGTTGGAGGGTTGGTGCAGGAAGGCGAAATTCTTAGGTTGTTGTTCTGCTGTGTGCGGGTAGCGGCATGAAACGGGTTTTGTGGCCTGCGGCAGTGTCGCATGTTGTTTGTGAAATGCCGTTTTCGTGTGGCGCTTCATATATACAAATGGAGCGATGCATAAATGATCGCGCCAGAGAGGTCGCCTCCATCTCTAGATGTTGCTCTCTTAACATGATCCGGGAGCTCCACTACAAAACATTCAAAGGGTGTTTGCCACTTTTTGATTGGTGCGTCATCCTCAGGCATTACTCTGATGAGAGGACAAGGGAGATCTTATCATCTTGTGCTATCGCGCACAAAGGGGCTCTTATGTGCCAGCAATGCCTTCAGTCACTATACCTCGCTACCATTTGGCATATCTTAACTCCTAGATGACCAGCCATAGTGCCTTAGCTTTTGGTGATGTTTTCCACTCTTTCTTTTTCACCTTCTGCGCAAGCATTCCTTGCATTATTTGCGCGCTCTCGCAATAAGCGCAACTAGTTGCCAGTCAGTCATCGTGTGAGTCAGTTCTCTTATCTCCTGTTCTTCCATGATGTGTTCCTTCGTAATGTTCAGTCTCGAACTTAAACAACTAAGTATCTTCATGCAGTTCTTTCCTCTATGGAAACCGGAACCAAACACAGATTCTTGCAGTCCAATAGACATACCCAGTCGTTCTTGACATTAATGAAAACACACGAAGTAGTCGTTGTGATGTTTCTTACTTATCTTGGTGTTGCTCCGTAGCGTTGTGATCTTGCGTACTATTTTGCCAGCACTAGATCTCAATGACAAGCTCGAATTCGGTCTACACGGATCATCTGAGAGAGATAAAGACCGAGAAAAACCCTTACTCCGTTTTCTTTGCACGACATCGAAGTGGGTAAGGTGTACCTTGCAATATGGCACGTGGCACAGTTAATATATCTAATGGTTTACGACCTGTCCTGGGTCAGCTTCCCTCGTCAGTAAAATACCTCTAACTACCCTGCCCCCCTCCCTAAAAAAACGCAAATATTGAGGACAAACTTTGCTTTTAATGGTATGACGCCACAGCAGTTCCTTTTACCTACACTGTCACGGACACTTTTTTCACAATAAAAATCATTAAATGTAAGATCATACAAGATACATATAAAGCAAGTTTTATCTAAGCCGTACGAACGTGCCTGCGTGGAATAGCGGTAGCGTGTCTGGCTCGCAAACCAAGGTTCAGGTTTTCATTTCTGGACTAATTACCTTAGGAGAGTAGATGTGTAGGCCAGTTGGTGAGGCAGCAGGAGGCCAGTTGGTGAGACATTGGGGGGGGGGGGGGGGGGTTCGAATATGCCTGTTTATTGCCGCAGTTGTCGCTATTGCCGCTATTGGAAGAAGGAAAGGAAGAAGAAGTGGAAGAAGGAAAGGAGAGCTTGAAAAAGAGATTGTAGTGGCGATTTCTATCTTGCAGTCGCAACCGGACGAATGTGTTAGCTCGCCTTCCGTTTCAACCCTCCAAAAGAACTGGGTTCCATTGCCACTTGACTGTTTGGTCGCTTTGTTTGTTTCCATTTGACGTGCATTTCGTTCCTTTAAGCTGTGGTTTATGTTTTTGCTTCCGCGTGTGGTAGTCATGTTTTAGATCCTCTGATATCTTTTTCATCTATAGTTTGCGTTATTTATGCTGAGTATCCCCCTGGCTTCCATGCGCGTATTGGTGTTATTAAAGTGAGAGTGAGGGAATAGAAACTTATTTTATTTTAACTTATTAGAAATGAACATAAAGAAGCAATAAAGAATAACTAAAGGCTAGTAAGTTTTCTTTCCAATATATGTCTTGCGACCATGAGGCTGAAATGAATTTCGGCACAGGGCGGTCGGTGCCTGTTCTGCTGAACCTATCTAAACACCTCTCGGTCAATGAATGCGTTTCCTATGAGGCAATGTTACCTTTCAAAAGTTGCGAGTCATCGATAGAAAGCACCCTTTTCGAGAGAAGGCTCAAAGACAAGTACGAAACATTTCTCTCCCATGAGGAGTTGTTGCAGCCTTTTCTTGAACCACCCCCAATGCAACTGTTACCATTACTATCAAGCTAACAGGTTTGCTTTGTACGTCTGTAAGCCACCTTAGAATGTGTTTCCAAACGTGAACTGTCGATAAAAGTATACTTCGTGGCTTCAGGATAACTAGCATTGCAGCATTGTCGCAGTGAACCTAAAAAATATTTTCATCTTTAACTTCTGTCGCAGACAAGGAATCATTATGTGCACTAGTGCCCAGGATTAGGGTTAGAGAGAACTGTCAACTCCAAGGAAGTTTGCAGGATGAGTAGTTGAATCCACATTTATCGTGACTGCGTTTTGCTTGACAAGCTTCTCATTGTGCCTCGGCTCCCGAATTTTATACACGCAACCTGGCCACATGAGTACACGCCATGCCCAAGCGGAGTACTTCCTTGCAGATGCTAGCTGCATGTGTTATTGTGATTCTATGCTACACTGAATTCCGGACAACACAATGCGGGCTGTACTCACGCCCACAGTTGCACGAGGAGTGCTTCGAGCTGCTGGAACCTTCTGGCACCGTCCTGCTTGGAAGGCTGCAGAGGGGAGCCGGTTGGAAGGAGCAAAGTACAGGAATGGTGCTGCACCCAGCAAGTCTTCTTCACCAGCAGGAAGCCAACCAAGCCGGCGACAGAGCCCCACTCAAGCGGCACCGTGGAGCGTGGACCGCAACCGAAAGGTGACAGGCTCACCCGCAGCCTGTCCAGGGAAGCCGCTGGTTCAGCAGACGTACGTTGGGTGCCATACGAAAGGAAACCTTAGGGAATAACATGATCACGGCAGGTAACCCGTTAAGGCAATATGCGCGACAGAGCGCAACCGCCAGACCGGATCGTTAAATGGTCATCACTTTTGCCCCTGGTGCGAGCCCTGATGGATGAGGACCTGTCATATTAGGCTTCTATCTTAAGCTATGAATGCTGCATCTATGCTCGTAAATTTTAACTGGATCCACATAAATTCACCGATAAAGTGATAGCTCCACCTAAGACCCAAACCACACACTGCCGCAACAGTTTTTGGCAACAGCCTTTTCGTTGTCGTGGCTGACAATTTGGACACATTTTTTTTTTTGGGGGGGGGGGGTGGCGGGGTTCAATTTTACTATGCTAAGAGTCTTCTCTAAAGACCTGCATATTCTGTTGTCTTGGGCGAAAAACTGCCGCATGACATCGCAATAGCATCCCGCACCCACACCGCTCCTCAATCTGAATAAAGCATCTTTTCTTTCAGAGTCGGCTGTTCGGAGATACACAGTCTCAATTTATGGCCATTGAAGTTGAGGCGATAGATACCACAAGTACGCAGGCAGGCAATCACACTTTTCACCTGCGCTCTGAATCCCTCTACAGCAGAGAATCGTCGGCCACAAAGGGACATTAGTTTGTTCTAAATCAGAATCTAAGACCACTGGCAAACAGCAGAAGTTAGATCAAGTATATTGATCTTAATGTAAAATTGGGTTAGCACGAATTGAGGCTCGTGCTCCTCCCAAAATCCGCTTCTGTATGCTAACCTTCGTACCGCTTATGCTTATGGCACAATGCAATGGATCTCTCAACAAACTGAGCCGCCTCCTCGCTTCCAAAATTTTCCACCAAAAATGCTGCAGGTCTCACAGAGCAATGATCAAATTAGTGAGATAATTGATGCAAATTGCCTCCTGTTTCCAAGCGCCACAAAAAACAAGGTGATTCGACAAACCCAAGCCGGTCCATTAAGCGCTTTAACAAAGCCTTCCTTCTATGTACCTATACGACGTTTGAATGCTGCGCTCTACATAAGACACTCAGTGGTACTTGTTGAAATTTATCTCCTTGAAACTAATGTCGAAGCTCTTTAGGAATAATCAACTAGGACGGTTTTTAGTAATGACCTAAACAGGCTGGTTGTCTTACGTCAAAGGATTCTTTAACTCGATAGTGTTACGGCTCCCGTTCTGCAGAAAATCCGGCGTCGGTGTCGTCAGCGTCGTGAGCTAAAAATTGTCGCGGAAGCAATTATGCGGGCCACCTATGTGACGTGACCTTGTGGCATCATCCCAACCGGCATACCGGATTGTGAGCAAATTTACCACTAGTGGCAGGAGGCAATTAATTAATGACTGGTCGCTCGGTAAGAGCAACCTGGGTCGCACAAGCCCACCGGTGGCAGCACGGGCCAGGAGTGGTATTTCGACTCCCAAGGATTTATGAGTGTAAAGTCGAGGATCACCAAATCTGCATATATGAGCATTAATTAACTCACTACGCTTTAGCATCATACCCTTAGGGCGGATCTTAAGATTCCTTCTAATTTTTTTATTTTCCTAACCAAGTGCAAAGAGTGCAATGTAGGTTTGGGCAAATACTCGCCCTTTGAGGGTAACAAATCACGTTACATTGTCTTTAATATGACTTGAAGGCAAGCAATTTGGCCTCTTTGAGCTTCTTGTGGCCTATTTTGAAGTTTACAAATGCTTAAAACTACTCCGTTAGTAACAACACAGCAGAAGAAATGAAACTTCACCTAATGTGAAGGACGAATTTGTAGGGTTGTGTGAATATTTTCATTTTTCGTTCATCAAAAAGAGATTCACTTTTACAATATGCCTTGCAGGATTTGCAATAGGGAGAAAAGGTTCGGCAGGTCATCGCTCCGCCAAAGCCTGCTGATGCCGAAATAGCACTTTATATCTATCTTAAGCATTATTATGAGTAAAGCCAAATAAATAATATTTGAGAACTCTCACTCTATGCTGCGTAATTCGAGAAACTCGCCGTATACAAGCATACGAGATGCCTACCTTTTTCTTGTTTTTAGTCTACCCCTGCGATCCTATTGATAATGTCTTCCTACTTGGAATGGTGCAGGTGCCTACCTAGTATAAAAATCACTGCTCTCATGTCTATCCGTACAGTTACATATAACCCCTATGTAGATGCACGCACAGGGTCCAGGAGGAGATTGGAAGCGTTTGTCGCCAACTATTTTGGGGAAGTGCACAAAAACCTGCTGCTTTCGCAAACTCTGAAAGTACGGTAAGGAAAGCCAATGATTGATTTCGACGTAAATAGCAGTAACCTTCGCAACATAATGGGACTGACATGACTTATTTGCTTAGAACATACTGGGCACCTATAAAACAGTTGATTGTTAAGCAGGTGAGTTAAACTTTAATCAGAAAAAATGAGGAGGAGAAAAGTGACCCTGGCATCGAGACAGCCTTGCAGCAACGAACCAATGGGTGGGGCTCAGAGTCCGGAGGCGATCGCGGATTGTGCATTGCGGAGGCCAAGAATATATTTCTTGGTTAAAGTGTGGTTTTCTCACGGAAAAACAAAAAAAATGCGAGGGCACTAAATTCGCTTCAGTGAAGAAATGCGAAAGCGGTTCGTTTGTTTCTGCTGCGGCGTGTGACTACAACATCCCTTCTGAAATTTCCGGTTAAGACATTGTGCGGCACTTCGTTATATTCGGTTTTGTTCGATATCTCTGATGCTTGATTACGACATGCCACAACACAAAGATTCGTTGTGTCAAAATTTTATTATGAAAATTGTTTTTGAGGAAAGCAAAGGGCGCAGTAACTCACATCTCGACATCTCGGTGGACGCCCCAACCGCGCCTAAAAAAAAATGTAGTCTCAGAAAGCATGCAATTGAAGGTGCATGTCATTGGTCCAATCCCCTGTCGCAAGCTAGCCTCCAACTTGACAAATATGTAAGGTATATTCGAAGAGAAATGCTATGACTCTTCCGGGAATGTTGTACGACGAACGTTTATCAACATTTTGGTGAATGTATTCGGTAATGCTGCCACTACATTGAGGTCAACCGCTGATGCCATCGCTGGGATTTTGTATGCACCTGCAACGTCTGCTGTTCAAACAATCGTCGTCGCTTAATAATAATTGGCTTCTTCAGGAAAGGAAATGGTGCAGTATCTGTCTCATATATCGTTGGACACCTGAACCGCGCCTTAAGGGAAGGAATAAAGGAGGGAGTGAAAGAAGAAAGGAACGAAGAGGTGCCGTAGTGCAGGGCTCCGGAATAATTTAGACCACCTGGGGATCTTTAACTTGCACTGACATCGCACAGCACATGGAAGCCTTAGCGTTTTGCCTCCATAAAAACGCAGCCGCAGCGGTCGGGTTCGAACCAGAGAACTCCGGATCAGTAGCCGAGCGCCCTAACCACTGAGCCACCGCGGCGGGTTCGTCGCTTCGACGGACGGGGTTTTGCGCCGCGCGTCTCTATGCATCATTCCTCCTCTCTCCTGTTTGCACTTGGCAGCGATTCTGACTCATCTCGGGAGTGACGTCATCACTCTCCAAATATTACAAATCATACTGTCACCCGACTTTGGTACGACGTCATCACCGTTACCCACCTCATCGACTAACTTTATTGCTATTGAGTGCTCATTATGTTATTTGGTACTAAAAAAATATCTTAATTGCACCGTCATCCTGTTTCACTTAACAAATTTAACACAAATTCGCTCTACTTGGTTAGTTAATTAATTACAATTATTTATCAAATTCGATGTTAATTAACACAAATTATTGCGCTGAATTGTATTAATAACGAGAACACATCGTCATTCTTAATCATTACATAATACACCGCTCATTTACTTCCACTCAAATACGCCAAACCAAACTTACACACTGATACTCATTCAAGTTGAGCCGCCGCGGTAGCTGAGTGGTTATGGCGCTCGGCTGCTTGCTCGAAAGACGCGGGTTCGATCCCGACCATGGCGGTCGAATTTCGATGGAGGCGAAATTCTAGAGGCCCGTGTACTGTGCGATGTCAGTGCACGTTAAAGAACCCTAGGTGGTCGAAATTCCCGGGGCCCTTCACTACGGCGTCTCTCATAGCCTGAGTCGCTTTAGGATGTTAAACCCCCATAAACCAAACCATCATTCAAGTTGTGATGTCATCGTGCGGACGCATTTTGCGAACAGATTTTGCGGACACTACCTTTCGAAGTGAGCCATATAGTTTTTTCGCTTTATAATAAGCTTAAAACATCGACATGTCTTTGAATGCCATATTTTTAGCCCAGGAGATGAAACCAAGCAGCTATCGCTTGGCGGTGCTCACGAACCGCGTCACTCCGGTTGCCAGTCAAGAAGCCGAACAGGTTAAGCCGGTATTTTGGCTCCACGACCACCAGGTCTGCTCGAACCGCCATGGTAGAGGCATCCACAAGTTGCGGCAGTTTGCTGCCGTACCCGAAGTGTACGCCGTGGAAAAGCACGAGAACGGGCCTTTCGGCTCTACCGAGAGACCGAGTCCAGAAGCTTACTTGCATCAGTTCCTTCTCAGCGTTGAGAGAGCCATTGCAGACAGCTGCACACAGAGATGTGGCCGATAAAATCGCACGTAATTCAGTTCTCATGAAGTAGGAGCCACATGTGCACTCACTACATCATGTACCATTTGAAAGGATTCATTGCGCACGCACTGAGGCTGCTAATAAACTGAAAAACATGCCTCTGCAATATTCACTAATGAATTCAGAATGCGCAAGGTGTTCTTAGGTATTATTGCTGGTCATTGAAGATGATTGATGGGCACATTTTTTAGGGTTCTTGTTTGGTCGAAAATTATTTCGCTTGAAATTACGGAAATCGTTAGCAGATAAACTAATTGTACAAACAAGGTTCCTTTTTATGGACTTCCTCGATAGCAACCAATAATCCCTGCGAGCTCATTTCTAGAAGCATTGGGGCTTCGTTAATGCCGCGCGATGCTTGTAGTATCACAGTGGCATCACCGGCCATGCTGCTTTCAGTGGACGGTCTCCAACTTCAAGTCCTTAATGTGCGTTATAATCGCGTTCGCACAGCACTAGTTGCCTTATGGGCTTTTAGAACTTGTCCATGAAAATTCAGATTGCACGCCGGCAATTCACAGGAAAGTTCCTGAATTTAGAATGTGCAGCCTTTACCTGCCTTGGTAGATGAGCGGTTATTCCAGTTTTCTCCTGGAGTGCATACTCACGAGCCCAATCATGTCCACAGCTTCATTTTTATATAGAAGGAAGGAGAAAACATTCGTGCACTGCGAATGAGGGTATTATTGTATAAATAATGCGGAAGCGCCAAGTTACCCCGTGCCGCAAAGGCAAGGGGGATTTGTAGCACGCAAAAAAAGACTTCCTACGCCGCCTTAGGATCTGAAGTGCTGAACTGGAATTCAAGTGGCAGTTTATGCGTGATGATGCAGACCAACGAAACAAACTCGTTCAGGCGCCGAGAGGCATTTGACATTAGTAAGCCCCACCAGTGCCACACAACATTGACAGGTTACATATATTGTTGCTTGATTTTCGCTGTCATCTGACAAGTTATAGACGCCCATTGGTCACCTGTAGTCCGTCTAGCGACGCAATAGGAACCATTTCCTCACTCTGTCGTGGAACGGAAGTGTCCGATTGCAGTTCCTGGCTCATCGAATCAAGGAGTCTTGCATTCTTCTTCTTTGCCTCAGTAGAGTCACGAGCGCTCCTTCATCTTTCACTTCTCTTCTTTAGAAAAAAAAAAACGGTGAAACCAACACCCTAAGTTTAGAAAATTTGAGGTCTGTTCGAATTAAAAAATGCTGAGTCTCAAAGATACGGTGGCAGTGAAAAAAATCATCAGCACTGTTCTCTCACTAAGGGGCGAAAAAATAAGGTATCGCCTACATTAAACACTGTCAACTAATCAACGCAACCATTCCCTTATCTAATTGGGATAACACTCGAGTGACGCTCACCACGCAAAAATTATCTGATTGACCTTGATATTGGGCATGATCAATAGGTGAATGAACCACGACGAGCCTTCAGAAGTAAAAGTGTTCAAGTGCAGCAGCAGGCTCTTGGAGCCCCGAGTCATTTAACCTTAGGCAACGACTAAAACAACAGCGCTTTATTTATTTATTTGAACCTCAAGGGCCCCTGACTGGACATTACATCAGGAGTGGGCGCAAGAACAGCGGTTAACAATGAATGTTACATGAGAATCAAGACGATGACATGGCTTCCTCGATGGCAGTCTCCGTCCCAATGCAAAAAAACTAATAAAAACGAAGCGGTGATTGACAACGATGTCATCAAGAACCATAAAGCCCTGATATTCGTTATTAATGGGTTTTGTATTTATTTTAGTTCACTCATTCTTATATTTATTACCTTGGCTGTATTCAGTCTAAAATTAACATATTTTGACAGAAATATACTTGTGGGAAAAACGGAAATTTTTAACTGACAACTAGGAAAAACCAACTGGCCAATGCGGCAACACTGGGGCCTGTTATCGTGAATTTTTTTTCAGTCAAGAGAGCTTCGCCGCCGCTGCGGCACAGGCGAGCTCTGACTTGTATCCATCGCCTCAGTGGAGGCGCTGGAGTTCCGCGGGGAACCCGCGGGCAGGGGTGTTGTGGACTTCTCCCAAACGTAGGAAGCCTTGCGGGCTGCCGACTTGGAGGCCGGCGTGCGCGTTTTGGGGGGTGGCTTACGAGCGCTCACTGCATCGGCCAGGAGCGCAGATGGCTCTGCCTCCACCTCACTAGGTGCGAGCTAGGTGTAGGTGTGAGGTGTTAGTATCTACACCCTTTTGTATTCATAATCTGTTCATGTGCCAGTTCCTAAGTGACGACTCCGCTCTAAGGGAATAAGATTTTCCGGTGCACAGCTAGGCAAACCCATTTGCTCGTAACAGACAAGTCCTGCAGGGTTTCTCATCACGACGCAGGCTACGTAAATTGCGTATTGTGTCTCGCTACCACTGGGACAATTGAGACGCACATTGCCTTTAATCGTTGCAGCGAAGCAATTGAAATCCTTTCCTCGAAGCAGACGGGAACGTCGTTGCGTGGCAGCCGTTCCTGGCTCGTTGTTGTTGTTGTTGTTGTTGTTGTTGTCGTCGTCGTCGTCGTCGTCGTCGTCGTCGTCGTCGTCGTCGTCGTCGTCGTCGTCGTCGTCGTCGTTGTTGTTGTTGTTGTTGTTGTTGTTGTTGTTGTTGTTGTTGTTGTTGTTGTTGTTGTTGTTGTTGTTGTTGTTGTTGTTGTTGCCCTCATCGAATCAAGATGTCCGCAGT
The DNA here is from genome assembly GCF_052857255.1 of Amblyomma americanum. Lineage (NCBI taxonomy): Eukaryota > Metazoa > Arthropoda > Arachnida > Ixodida > Ixodidae > Amblyomma > Amblyomma americanum. The sequence goes on along the minus strand of NC_135497.1, from coordinate 417,536,154 downwards.
TCTGCTCTCGCTGTCACGAGCGCTTCTTCTACTTTCGCTTTTAGTTTTGGGGCAGGAAAAGCATCGATAAAAGCAACAACGCCTGCAGAAACATTTGGATGTCTAATTCAATGAACCAATATAAATGATAAGATGCCTTAAACAATATTTTATTGTGCACTTCATCTCTTTAGTAATTATTCTTGTCTTCCTCGGCCTGTTCGTGTGTACGTGTGCCTTTTTTTGTGCTATTATCTCTTCCGAAAAGTAGGCATCGGTGAAAGAGCGGAAGTAAAAAAAAAATAATATCGTGACGTCGAAATAAGATATCAGCATAAAATGCATTCATGTAGAGCCGCTGCGGGGGCTCAGTGGTTATGGCTCTCCGCTTATGATCCGACAGACACGGACTCGATCCCGGGCGCCGGTCGATTTTCGATGGACTCGAAGTTCTAGAGGCCCGTGTACTGTGCTATCTCTGTGCACTTTAAAGAACCCCACTTGGTCGACATTTCCGGAGCCCTTCAATAGGGCGCCCCCCATTGCCGGAGTCACTTTGGGACGTTACACCTCATAAACCAAATCAAACCACTGCTGGAGAGGCCGCCGCGGGGGCTGAGTGGTTATGGCGCTCGGGTGCCGGCCCGAAAGACGCGGGCTCGATCCCGGCCGCAGCGGTCGAATTTCGATGGAGGCGAAATTCTAGAGGCCCGCGTACTGTGGGATGCCAGAGCACGTTAAAGAACCCCAGGTTGCCGAAATTTCCGGAGCCCATCACTACGGCATCTCTCAAAGCTTGAGTCGCTTTGGGACATTAAACCCCCATAAAACAAAGCCTTAGAGGCCTAGCTCCTTCCAGATTGGCTTGTAGACACCGTGTATACCTGAGACTGGAATCGCCAGAAGGCTTTGCCATCAGCCACTCGTTTTAGCTGGGCAGCCCATTCGACTTCCCTCGCCACATTTTGTGCAGAGCACCCAGCGTGAAAGGCGTCGGCAGCGTGCCAAAAGGAGGGGAAATGGCGCGAACGCCAGCTCGCAGAGAAAAAGAACGCTGGGACCGTAGCCTCGGCCGAAGGCTAGCGCCGGCGCGAACTCGTGCGCTGTGTCGACGCAACACCAATAAATTCCTTCCTGGTCGTCCAGTGGACAGCGACCTGTAGCGCATTCCGGCGTCACCTCCATTGCCTAGAGGCACGTGGCCTGCGCTCGCCACGCGGGACATGATAGGTGTTGTAAGTGCCGCGGCGTTTAGCCGCTACTCTCACTGCGTTCGCAGGTTCCCTTCAATATTTGATGCGCCACAGTACCCACCCGCTCTTCTGCGGCCTACGCCAGCTATCGTGGCCAAGAACAAAGGAATGAAAGATGTTGTAAACGACGATATCCGAAGCACAGTGGACGAGGCTACCAGTTACAACCGAAGCAGCGCGGCAATAACGGCTCATCAATGGCATATCATTGGCAAAAATTGGCGAGAATATCGGCCCTTCGTTGGCGCTTAGGCAAATTGCCCCTCTTTCCAGGCATGGCCCAGCATTCCCGCCAAGATTAGGCTGATGTTCAGCCAATCTGAATGCCAAGAATGGCCCGAATATCACTCCCAATAGAGGGCCCAATATTCCCGAATATTGGCATTTCGGATATCGGCATAGCTTGGCTGCCTCTAAGCATTTCCAGTATTTTTCCCGAGACCGGTGCTGAATTATCGCATGCATTTAGAGGTCCCGTCCGTGGTTTTCAATACCGTGGGACTTCTAGCTCTATATGCAATTGGTTCGAACTCCCAATAAAATTTCAAAACTGCATGCAGTATTTTCATTTCATATGTATTTTGATTTGCAAACAATATTTCATGCAGATTTTTTACTTAATGTCCAGCAGACAAAAAATGAAACAAGCAAACAGCAATTTGAGAAAAATAGTTTGAAAGGCGTTTCATTTCTCATGTGCCCGTGGCCGGGCAGCCATCCAGGTGGCAAGGGTGCTGCGTGGGGTGGCTGGGAGTGAGCAGGAGGCTGGGGGGGGGGGGGGGGGGGCAGGGGAAGGGGCAGAGCTTGGGTAGGTCATGGTGGGGGAGGTGATGGCCGTGCCTGGAGGGGTTGCTGTGCAGGAGGATGGGGGCGCGCCTGGGCGGGGTATTGACCGAGCCCTGAGGTTAACAGGTGGCGCTGAGCCCGATGGAGTTTGTGGCTCCACGGAAGGAGTGTGCGACTGAGGAGGCTGGATGGCTTGGCCATAGCGCCTCTTTCGGCCGCCCCCTCGGTCGCACGCACCGGGCAGCCACCTGCCAATAAAACGCTGTGCTGCCAGGTTGTCGACACCCTGCCTCTCGCAGACGACATCTGTGCAAGGTGAGTGTGCATTAAGACCAAGAAATGCAACTTTTAAAACGATACACTTCCTGCAAGCATGTGGAAATCCAAGTTCATGATTTGACACAAAAAACCACACTTTAGTGACACACAAGTTATCCCCACAAACAACACAAGGACTGTACAGTACTTAAATGCAAAAAAATGAGCTATCATGATGACATTGCAGTCAATGTCAAATCGGCCATTCCAGGGAAGTGCTTGACAACGGATTACAATACGACAAATGGAAATGATTGGTTTGAAGGGCATCTGCTGCTTCTTTATGGAGTATTATATGACTAAGACCCCCATGCAAACTAATCACATAAACACTTACAGCAACAGAATATTCATCAGCTGTTATACAAAATTACAGTAAAATGCAGGAAGAAAATATCTTGGAAAAACTTGTACATATCTAATAGCAGGAATCTCAATATTTCTAAATTAAAAGCTACAGCAATTCAAAATCAAATATACCTATTGCCACTCTGCAAAGCTTTGTGCCGACGAATGGCCGTTTTTCTTTTCGCCCCCGCAGGCTGAACAATCTCTGCACTGCCACCCCCGTCACCGCACTCATCACATTGGCCGCCACCTCCTTGAGTTTGCTCCCGCGTTGGCGGAGAAGCTGCTTCCTTTGAAAAGAAAAGTTTGCAGTTGCACAACGGTTATTTCACAAAAAAATCACATTCTATAACCACTTAACTTGTAGAACACAATAGAAAAGACAACGGTGTGACTTCCATAGTAATCGTATTATACCTGCTATAACACAGAAGCAATTATAGTGGTTTTTTTACACCTCATGTGAAAAACACTTCTTTCATTTTGACCACCGTAGCAGCATCAAGAAGTTCAATAATAATTTGTTTAGCACTCGTAAGGGAATACTCTACTAAGATCCATGTCTTATGCATCACTACAGAGAAAACATGCAACTAAAATTAGCATCAATTGTTCTTGTAACTGTACTGGTTGGAGCACTGCACTTCAATTAATGATACGAATAAAAAGCAATAGCCAGGCAAGAGGCTGATCAAAGCAGTGTCCTTAATTGGAAAACAACGAATAATGTAAAAAATTAGCTCCGAAACAGCACTGCCAGTCAATCGTCTCAAACCAATAATTAAAATAATTTGTGTGCCAACTTAACTCAGCCAAGCCTTGTGTGAAAATATAGGCCAAAAATAGACTGAACATTACACTATACTAGCTTCATGAGGCTCAATACTTTGATAGAATGTGCCTCAAATTGCAGTAGAGCATAACATAATCCTGGTCATTAGATAAATCAAGACAGCGTTAAAATATCTCTTGAAAGCATTGTTAGCAGCACATATATAGTGCTCTTTGTAATTCAAACTTCAAGGTAAGAGATTTTCGCCTGAATCATCAGAGCTGCACCCTCATATATCCGAGCAGGTAAAACTTGTCTTAGTACCCCATCAGTATGAGTGATGAAGAAAGAACTTGCTCATGTGGCCAATCATGTGCTATGTCAATGACAGCATATAATTACTGAACAAAATGTTTAATTTTTTTTTGTTAATTATCGCCCTGTTTCCTTTGTACCTTTTACATCAGGTGAAATTGTGCTATATACCCCGTGATGCAGCAGTGCTGTCCGCGTACATTTCTTTCTTGTGTACCATCTTATGCGCTTTGTTCCAAAGGTCATGAACCCCAGTTGATACTTTTAAACGAATATGCCATGTGAACTGCTGGGATTAAACTGGCAGGAAGCTAATAACAAGAGGCCTGACCTACCACCAGCTGCCGTGAAAGCGGCAATGAGGATTAATTGCATAGTGCCTGCAGTCAGCTTATCGCCAAGGATCTTGATAAGGAGCACACGACTGCACTTGGGAGCTTAGAAAGTGCATTAATAGGGTCTATTTTGAAGAAACATTCAATCCGATTTTAGAAGGAACAAAAACAATGCATTCATTTTGAATGTAAAAGAAACAGAAACAATTAAGACACTTATTTCGAATCGAAAAGAAACAGAAATGTTAATTCTGTACGGGAGCTAGGCTTTTTCACTGTTATACAGGAATTAGACTTACTATAAAGCAATCTATGCAACTGTAATGTTCGGTATAAGTGGGTGCGACTGTTTCCAGAATTTTGAGTTGTAATAAAACAGACCATTAACAATGTCACAGTAACCCTACTATGTGCAGACTTTTCAAAATTCATCCATTCCCACCATATAAGCAAGAAACTTATACAAGAACAGCATGATTATGGCTTTAGCATGGCAAGCATCTACTTTTGGGGCTCAGATTTTTCAAAATATCTCAACCACATTAAGCATCCAACGGACTACTGTAATAAAACATTGATCGAAAAATTACTTACCAGGGCAGCTGCTACCCTGTCATCTTTGATATCAGCTTCTGCCGCCTTCAATTGTGAAGACTGGCAGCTGAGGGCACTGTGGCGGGAGGGAGCTCACAGTCCTGGGCTCTTGCCGAGCTAGCTCCAGCCGCTCAGCCTCTGCATTATTTCCCGCTACTGCTGCCGTATTTCAAGCAGAAGCCGCAGCACCTTGAGCATTGTCGCTGAAACGAGCAAAGTTTCCAGTGAGGGCAGGCTTTCAATGCAAATGTATATATTTACACCTCAGGGATGCAATATGAGCAATATACTGCATTTACACGCTTGAAGTTGACCTATTGTTTTAAAGTTTTAAAATCCGAAGTGCGGGTGTTGGCTTGCAATCAAAAACCAGGACGTGGCACCATAAATAAAGTTGAGAGAAACTAGTATCAGGGATGATGCGGTAATTCAAATTTTAAGTTTACTCTACAGCTCTGCCCAGAATTCTCTGCATGGTTCTTGAGAATGATTTTTCGTTTTCCCTTTTACATTTAACTGTATGCTCAGCGCTCTTGGGAGCGTTGATAGTTGATGAAAGGGGCACTGTTCCAATTGCAGTGAAACTGCCACTCAGAACAGCAACGCTTGCAGGGAGTGCCAGTACCTGATGAAAAACTAAAAACAGCGCCACAACTAGAGACAAGAAGATGGGCGAGCGCTGTTTTTGGTTCTTCAATAAAGCACCAGCTCACTTTGTTGTTGGTTCTTCTCCAGCTGACAAAAGAGCCGATGCCAAGCACACATTTACTCTGTGGCTCTGTTTGATTCATGTAACGTCTCCTGGCCACATATTTTACCAGTTTGTAATGCGGCTCTTCATCAATTGTGCTCAGGGGCAATTAACGGCGCGTTCACACTTTGACATTCGGCGGCGAGAACGAGCGTAATCCGCTGCCGCGGCAGATTCCGCCGAAAAACCCAGCGGTAAGCCCAATGGGTCCAGGACCGAATTCTGCCGCCAGAAAATAATCGGCCGAATCTCGTCAGCCAATAGGAAGAAGAGTACGAAGTTCGGCGACAAACATGGCGGTGCCCTTCAATGCGGGATGCCTCGCTTCGGACTGAATTCGTCGCTGTTACTGCCTTTTTCAGCGCTTCAATGCCCATAAAAGCGCAAGCGCTCTTTCGCTTCGTCTCATCTCCCCAATAAGAAAAGTGTGAGAGATAAATGTGTTTTTTTTTATTTTAGGTGACGATTCTTTCTTTTTAAAAAAGGCTTGAGAGAGGTGTCGGTTTGTTGACAACAGTGGTTCCCGTCCTACCGACCAGGTGGTGCCACTAGGCTAATCTTATGTTTTTAAAAGCGACAATGCTAGAAATGGCATAACGTCCGGCAAAATAGCTGCATTTAGCGTACGTAAGCGTGCATACGGTTATCTTACGTAGACAGCATGGATTAACCTCTTCCCATATCTGTGTACGCCGTGAGCAGGCAACGCACGGACGATGAGCGGAGACGCGGTGGCCGGGAAATGTGAACGATGCAGCTTTTCGACGGCAGAGGATTTCGCTTGCTCTCTCCGCCGAGTGTCCAAGTGTGAATGCCCCGTAAGCGTTCGGTGCTTCTTCACAAATATGTTCAAGATGGCTGTCATCTTTCACAGAACAACTGCGCACCTGACCGCAAGTTTTACATATCAGAAATGGTGATGCAAGTGTGGTGGCTACATCGAGAAAACATATTTTTGGCTGTTCTACACGATGCCATCGTGAGGTTATTTGTGAAGTGCGAGATTTTTCTCGACGATGAACTGCTGCGGAGGATTTCACTGGATGTCAGAACAATTAAAACCCTGTGGCATTGCAGCATCGATGATGGTAATGTAAGCCAACACTGGGCGTCAACATGCTCTGCATTAAGCTACTACATTGCCGTTGATTCCACCACTACAAGGCACAGCTAAACACAAAGGTATTTGTTCTGTACAACAGCTCTATCCCTTGCAGATATAAATGTCACAAATGCACCATGCACTTACAATGGCTTAGTTAAAAATAGCTGCTCTGAATACTGTTCCTTCTATGTACCACCACTTTTCTATTCAGCTTGGTTGCCATTTTGATTGCTGTCACATCACGGCAAGGATAGAAACAGCCATAAGTGTATTCTTCCATTGTGACAACAGCTGCCAGTGGGAGTGAGAAAGCACAGCAGAATGGGCACATAAAAAATTTATGCACAAAAACTAGAGAAACTGTATAGAGTACAGTGACCACTTTGCAGTCCTGAGCCACAAGCTGTAATGTTTTGTTTTAGTTATTTTGTTCCTTCGTCTTCAATAGGTTGTGGCTTTCTAGTGACATAGGCCAAAAAAAAAAACAACACCAATAACAGGACCAAAACCACAATCCAAAACCAAAATAAACAAATTAAAGGAAGCAAACTGCTGCTCGCCGGGTAGACACACTGCAACTAGTTGGCAGGAATGAGATAGAGCTTTGGAAATGTCAAGAAGCAAATTTTATCACCACTTAGGTTCAGTGCAACTTCTATTGAGAAATACTTGCAGCAGACATTTATACCATAGTGGTCATTTTCAATGCGCACGTTTTGAAATATGCACCAGCTAGGCAAAACAGAACTTCTACCAAGGCCTGTTCAGGCTTATACTTCAAAAGAATAGATTCTCGTCCTATCTTCTCACTGCATTCTCGTCTTTTCGGGCTCTTCATATACAAGTAACTAGCCGGGCAGCCCGCAGTGGAACTCGCACCAGCTGGGGTTGTGGCCGTTTCCGTTGAGCGGCTAAGCAGGGCTGAAGTTGGACACGAACATGAGGCATTAGTGTTGATGCAGAAAGAACCAAAAAAATTACTCAGTACAAGACAGATAATGATGAAAACTAAATGCCAAAATGCTATTTCAGCACTTGAGCTGAAAGGACACTGATATATGTACACCGTAACTGCCTCGTACAGAATTAGCATAAGCATTTATGAGCTCCCATTCATTAAGAGCATGCTTGTTCTGGGTGTCATCTCATTCTATCAGATTTAAGAATTTAAACTGCTCCTTTATTCTGACAGACCCTCAAAAACACAAAAAGCCTTAACGAAGCTCTATGCTGCACAAGCTGGTATCATGCTGTAAATTTGAAAGCACAAGAACGACTTGAATGAGAGAACCGGAGAGTTGAGTTGTATGCTACAGGTGGGATTACCCTTATTTATTATGCTGGCAATTGACCCACCGTAGAGTCAGTTATATGTTACTAACGACCTATAACCTGTTGGATCTTCTCCGCTATGCACACAGTCACTAATATTAGTACATATTCCACTCCCGCAGTCACCTTCTATGTACGCACTCACTTACAGTAGAACATATTCCACTCCAGAAGTCACCACACAGGCAGAACAAGCCACTGGCCCAATATTGGGATTGTGATGGCAAATAGTGGTCCTACATAGGACGAGCATCATCATTATTGTAACAATATAGGCAATGCCTCTTTCCGACAGTTTCAATGATGGCCTTACATGTTCTATGCGTCCCCAATATTGGCAGTGCCGCTTAGTTACATCGCCAGTAATGGCCCAAGCTTAGCAGTATTTTCACGATATTGGCATTGCCACTCACTTACATTGCAAATAATGGCGACGGTTGGCCACTATGTCCCCCTAATATCATTGCCACACTGTTACATTCCCAATAATGGCCCCAGTTGGCCATTATATTCCCCCTATTGTCATTGCCACTCAGTTACACTCTCAATGATGGCCCCAGATGGTCACTATTTTTCCTATATAGGCAGTGCCACTCAGTTACATTCCCAATAATGGCCCCGGATGGTCACTATTTTTCATATATAGGCAGTGCCACTTTTATTGCATTTCCAGTAATGGCCCCTCGTTGTGAAGTATTTCTCCAGGATTGGCAACGCCACTTCAATCAGCAGAACAATATCGGTCATTGTTTGTCACTTATCCTCCACCATTCCAGTGCAGTTACGTGCATGCATGCGTGATATATGAACAGTTTCGACATATGGTACTGAGGAACGAAATTTGTGGGTGATAATCTATGAGGATTTGCTTGGCGCAGTTATAGGATTTACACAACAAAACTTAGGCAAATCGATCGAAGGATCGAACTATAATATATGCCAGTTAGTTCTTTAAATATCTCTCACAAATCAGAATATGTAACCAATGCGGGCTGGCGCGAACCATAGAAAATGGGTCGATTATACGTACGCGTGTGTACGCTTATTGGTAATCAAGAAAATTCATTCTTTTTCCGTGAGGCTCCGTGCCAGCACACGCTCAATTCATCGCGCAATGTGGGACAGCCTGCAGCGCACTCATTTTAAGTGGAATGAATAAACTGCTTGGCAAGAACACGTATCTTCAATGACAAATGTCTCTTAAGAGAATGATATGCGTGGTGCAGATGGTCTACTTCACTCGATCATTTCCAGGCGAAGGGTTTATAGGCAATTTTCAGCTTATTCTGATGAGCATCGCCGCAAGCTATATATGGCCTCTGCCATCGCGTTTTCTATATGAATTTCGAGAATTTGGGGGGAAAAATCACGACTGCAGTGTACACAGCCGGCGTTAGCAAGATATGCAAAAAATTCAGGAGGACGCACTTTGTTGACCTAAGTGCAGTAGGCGAAAGACCTGAGCGCGGTGTTGTTGCTTGTGTCACTTATGTGTGGTTAAGATGATAAGTACACTATTATTTTGAATATTATGCTGTAGACACTGGAGGGCGTTTGGGAGGCACATCCGTCTGATTCGGCGCTTTTCCGCACTCTCCGGCGTCATATATTAGTGTGGGTTTAGAAAAAGCAAGAAAATGTATGCTTTAGAAGAACTACTTGCGCGTTGGCTGTAAGTAGCGTAGTGGGTAGTATACTCGGGTGTGGAACTTAAGGATGATTTTTCAAATCCCGCTGTGCACAAAAACACAAAAACGTTTCTTTTTTTATCGAGTTGTCATTTGATTGACTGCTATAGTATGACAGATTTCGCGGAAGGACGGACAATAATTACCCATTAAAGGCTTTCTCCTTAAAACAGATCTCTCTTAAAAACACTATAGTTCACGCATTGAAGCAGCTCGCACTGTACCAGCGCACACGGGAAATTTACACGATCGACCTGTGAAGCAGCGTTATACGAAAAAACTTATGAGAAACCATGAAATAGGAAAGGAAAAGGATGAGACGGCTTCTTAAAACCGATGTCGTCCCGTTCATCGCTGTGCGCAACAATATATATATATATATATATATATATATATATATATATATATATATATATATATATATATATATATATACGTGAAAGAAGCAAACAGTCACCGAAACCAAGGTGCAATGGGGAATGTTTTTTTTTATTGTGTGGATTAGTGGGAGAAAAATACTTCAATTAAGCTTTGATTTTAAAGAAAACTACTTGTAAAGCAGCAGAAAAAACAACCATGCCGCCGGTGGCATCCGAACCCACGACCTCCGAATATCGCGTCCGGTGCTCTTACCGACTGAGCTACGGCGACGGCTGTCGAATCTGCTGCTCTCGTGTGTATTTATGTTTATTTCGTGTAAGCGAACCTTTGAGAGTGTTCACCAGCGCCACCCTCGTCCATAGCGGCGGACGTAGCACGTCCTGTTATACCGCGAGTGTGACGTAGAACGTCATCTAACGGCGAGGGCGGACACTGTACGAGAGCCCTCTTATGCTACCTATGGCATCAAGACTGCCAGAACCGAGACCCTCGTTAAGCTATTAACAGAGAAGTTAAGGGAAATGAGTGGCTCGTTTGACAAATACATGAAGGAAGCCAACAGTCACCGAAACCAAGGTGCAAAGGGGAATGTTTTTTTTAATTTATAGTGTGGATTAGCGGGAGAAAAATACTTCAATTAAGCTTTGATTTTAAAGAAAACTACTTGTAAAGCAGCAGAAAAAAGAACCATGCCGCCGGTGGGATCCGAACCCACGACCTCCGAATATCGCGTACGGTGCTCTTACCAACTGAGCTACGGCGACGGCTGTCCAATCTGCTGCTCCCGTGTTTTTATGTTTATTGCGTGTAAGCGAACCTTTGAGAGTGTTCACAAGCGCCACCCTCGTCCATAGCGGCGGACGTAGAACGTCATCTATATATATATATATATATATATATATATATATATATATATATATATATATATATATATATATATATATATATATATATATATATATATATATATTTATCAGCAGACAATTTAAAGGAAATGAGGGGCCCGTTTGACAAATTTTTATGAAGGGAGCCAACAGTCACCGAAAGCAAGGTGCATAGGGGAACGTTAATTTTTTTATTAATGTGTTATGCTTATCAGTAGGATAATAATTCTTAGATTAATAAATTGCTTAAAGAAAATTACTTATAAAGCAGCAGAAAAAACAACCATGCCGCCGGTGGGATCCGAACCCACGACCTCCGAATATCGCGTCCGGTGCTCTTACCAACTGAGCTACGGCGACGGCTGTCCAATCTGCTGCTCTCGTTGGTATTTATGTTTACTGGGTGTAAGCGAGCCTTGAGAGTGTTCACCAGCGCCACCCTCGACCATAGCGGCGGACGTAGCACGTCCTGTAATACCGCGAGCGTGACGTAGAACGTCATCTAACGGCGAGGGCGGAAACTGTGCGAGAGCCCTCTTATGCTACCTTTGGCATTAAGACTGCCAGAACCGAGACCCTCGTTAAGCTATCAGCAGACAATTTAAAGGAAATGAGGGGCCCGTTTGACAAATTTTTATGAAGGGAGCCAACAGTCACCGAAAGCAAGGTGCATAGGGGAACGTTAATTTTTTTATTAATGTGTTATGCTTATCAGTAGGATAATAATTCTTAGATTAATAAATTGCTTAAAGAAAATTACTTATAAAGCAGCAGAAAAAACAACCATGCCGCCGGTGGGATCCGAACCCACGACCTCCGAATATCGCGTCCGGTGCTCTTACCAACTGAGCTACGGCGACGGCTGTCCAATCTGCTGCTCTCGTTGGTATTTATGTTTACTGGGTGTAAGCGAGCCTTGAGAGTGTTCACCAGCGCCACCCTCGACCATAGCGGCGGACGTAGCACGTCCTGTAATACCGCGAGCGTGACGTAGAACGTCATCTAACGGCGAGGGCGGAAACTGTGCGAGAGCCCTCTTATGCTACCTTTGGCATTAAGACTGCCAGAACCGAGACCCTCGTTAAGCTATCAGCAGACAATTTAAAGGAAATGAGGGGCCCGTTTGACAAATTTTTATGAAGGGAGCCAACAGTCACCGAAAGCAAGGTGCATAGGGGAACGTTAATTTTTTTATTAATGTGTTATGCTTATCAGTAGGATAATAATTCTTAGATTAATAAATTGCTTAAAGAAAATTACTTATAAAGCAGCAGAAAAAACAACCATGCCGCCGGTGGGATCCGAACCCACGACCTCCGAATATCGCGTCCGGTGCTCTTACCAACTGAGCTACGGCGACGGCTGTCCAATCTGCTGCTCTCGTTGGTATTTATGTTTACTGGGTGTAAGCGAGCCTTGAGAGTGTTCACCAGCGCCACCCTCGACCATAGCGGCGGACGTAGCACGTCCTGTAATACCGCGAGCGTGACGTAGAACGTCATCTAACGGCGAGGGCGGAAACTGTGCGAGAGCCCTCTTATGCTACCTTTGGCATTAAGACTGCCAGAACCGAGACCCTCGTAATTTTCTTTAAGCAATTTATTAATCTAAGAATTATTATCCTACTGATAAGCATAACACATTAATAAAAAAATTAACGTTCCCCTATGCACCTTGCTTTCGGTGACTGTTGGCTCCCTTCATATATATATATATATATATATATATATATATATATATATATATATATATATATATATATATATATATATATATATATGTTCATCTTTCACCTTTCACGTGGTCGGTTTCTTTTGCCCCTTGACTGTTACACGGAAACCGTCACCGTCTATAAGAAAATGTAAGGTGGGCGCATTGAACGGCAATAGCGCAGAAAGAAAACGGCCAGGCTGGCGATAAAATATGGTGCTTATACAATTGTGACATATTATGCCTTGAATACATTGCTTACGGAACCGATAGAGAGACACGCCACTCGCTTCGCTCAATCATTGACATTCGATTCATGTGCCACCACAGAACACTCCGTGCTGTTGTCATATTAAAACTCATTTAGGGCGGGTGCTGCCAAAATTCACACCATTATCCACTTTAATCGCATGTTCTGTTAGACCAAGGCATGCGCGCGCATACCGTGCCAAAGATTGCTGTGTAACATACAAGGAAGCTTTTTTTTTCTCCACTTTTAATCATAACAAGCACAATATGTGTGCTGTTGCTCTCTGGTAATCAATAAAGTGCATCATTAATGCACATGCAGTCAGCCATATTTAGCTGCTATTTTCGCACTTCTAATGAAGAAGGCCATTGTTTAATGCATGTTCCGGTGCTTATTTAGTCGTCCATATGTGTATTAAATGAGCAAAACATTAAGACGGTAATGAAATTAATATTGTAATTAGCTCATTGTAGCACTCACCTTTTGGGTTTCAGGCAGATATATAGCACAGCAAAGGGGACAAATGTATCTTATTTCAGTGCACAATGCGCATGAATCTTGTTTCTATTAATGTGGGAATATTAAAGAAGCATATATCACAACCTTTTGGCAAGCGCTTTATACTCACCAGAGTGTAAAGTGTCAAGAACACATTTCAAATGGCATTCAGCAGAGGTACAAGCTCAAGGTAGCATACATATGTGTCAACTTCTGCAAACATACACAACCATATTAACGAATTAACAGGTGGTAAGTGTAATGCCATATAGCAGACAAGTTAACAGTTAAGTTCCTCTTCAAAGTTTGGCACGTGATACGCATGTATTCAGATTGCTTGTATAGCTGCAAACAGTTCGGATCCCCCTGTGGTCTTTTTGTAAAACCTTTTTAGCCACAGTCCACATTTTGGATTACGCATGTGTGCTATTTATGTATCATAAAAATGCTGTCTCCAAGACTGCATGCTTCTGAAGAATGGACCAGATCAGTATTCCCATTTCTCACATGTAGCTGTAGTTTGCGCTTCCTTGATGTGGTGGCTTAGATGCTGCATGAATACCATATGTTTGGATCTGCAGTCTCTGTCTGTTTCAAAAATTATGTGATGCAACGGTTCCTTCTACCGCACATTCCTTCTTAATCTTTAACCTACCAGTTCAGAACTCAGCGACTTTCAGCATTTGAGTTTGGACTTGCCCGTTTTGTACGGCAATTTCTGCCCCTCGTGTCTCAAATTTTTTTACCACCACCACACCAACTAATCAGAACTAATTGGAAAAGATACTTCCATGTGCAGTACAAAGTGAGAATTTAATTAAATTATGCCCATAATTTGGCCACTTAGGTAGTAACTGCTATAGTTACTCAAAAAGTATAGCAAACTAAAGCAATGCTATTATATTTCATTATCTTAAGTAAACGTAACAGTGGTTATTGCTGAGCCCTTCACTGACATTTGTTCAGCAAAGCAAATGCAATACCTTACGTTGTGGCTTACACAGCATAAAGCCATGGAGGTGCACGACTATAACAAATATGTGTATGCCGAAGAACAAAAATTAGCTACTCTGCATACTATTGCCAGTGTCGACACACCTGCAAAGGCTTGCATGTGACTATTCACACTAAACGAACTGTTGCTATTGCAATGAAGTGTACAACATCAACAGTATGGGAGAAAATTTAGGAGCGTAAAGTTGAGAGCATTTCGTATTTTTCACATCTTTTATCGGCCTGTGAAATACAAAATTGTTACTTCACGCATTAGTATCAGTCAGTTAGGTATAGTATCACTTGATGAAATACAGCATGATGTTGATTGCATTGTCACTGACATTCACAGGACACTGCTGTCATAAATAATGTTATCCTGCAATCTAATTACTTATACAGTTTTTATATCTCATCACATGGCTTTATGCCTCACAGACCTCAGCGTTTATGCTATAGGGTTGAAGGAGTCTACGTACTCCAAAGCACTAACATCTCCGAGATCAGATTTAAAGTACTTCAATTATCTTTCTTCATTTCTGTGGAATTTCCTGCTTATGCAATGGTCAGGAACAAATATGCTTGTAATACCCGCATAGTCCAACTACGACAGCAAAATAATTAAATTAGGATATACACTATCCAATACACAGAACCGACATTGATTTCCTGAAGTGGCTGAAGGTGACAGACAGCTACGGGAACGAGCTTTTGAAAAGTGCAAATATAGAGGGTAGCAATCTGGACTAGCGTAAGACCAGGCTATAGTTGCACAAGACTGATATGGTACGACCCTTTGTCTTTCACTGGGCATAATATGTATGGCAATAACAAAAATTTCTCTGAGCTGTACAATTCTTCACTTAGGCCATGCACCCCACCTCAAAGCTGTATTTAACTTCCGTGCTGCGCCAGATATTCACTGTTGTACTAAGCCTCAACTTTAAATGCAAGAGTGAAGTCACGCTTTTTCTAGATGCAAAGTTATAGAAAGAGAATGCCTTCACCCGGATATTCTCTGTATTTTTAACTTTCAATTAAAAAAAATCCTTCATTCAAACATCCTTAATTAAATAGCCAACCCAAGCCTACTCAAGAACGTGCTAAACTTTACAGAGCGAGGTGACCCTATAGATATCCATCATGGCAAAGGCAAGCTGCTATTCGCACTTGCTCTTGGCAGGCTAGAATGTATGTCAACAAACTTTTCTTCAGTCATATTTTGGCTTGTTTTTTCTGCCCCTTCTCTCTTTACTATATTCTTGTTAATGGAATGTTGCAGTCATCGAAACATAATCAAATAATAAACGGATTGTTGTTGTAGTGGGATGCTGGTACTGTTTTTGTTTTTTTAAATAACCAGCGCCTAAGTTAGATCGGGATAGTGCGTGTTAGGCAGGTATGAAGGCTGCGCATGTTTAAATAAAAAGCGTACCCCTGAACTTCTCAATTTTCTGGAAAAGAACTACAATAAATATACAAAGCAAATCGAGCAGGACGAGGAGGAGGAAAGGCAGAGAGGTTAACCAGGGGGGGGGGGAAGATTTAGGGGATAAAAATATGACGGAGAAAGCAATACAATATGTATTATTAATGACACGAGCTAGTAGCATAACCTATCGTTTCCTGTTGCAATAGTTCAAGTAATCTCAATGACCTCAACGGGTGTCCTTAGGGCCGTCGATCATTTCACGACCAAGATATTGTGGTGTAAAAGCACCTTACACGACTACATTAACTCCGACAACACATAGCCATTTCCTGCGCTCCCATGAGGAATGGTAGAAAATACACAATGAGCTCTTTAACTTTTTGCAGTGTGAAAAGAATGACGGTAGGCATACCTGTATGCAGAAGGAGTGTACCCTCAATTTTACTGCAGCAAAAATGCTATCAAAAAAGAAACCTGAAAGGCTGATCTTTCGTCCGTAGGATTATTGAGCCTAGAAAAAACTTAATAAATGAAAAATTGCTATTCGCGTGCTCTCAGGAACAACTCATCTTTAAGCCCAAACAGGAAGTTCATGAAACAGTTAAGGCATTTCTTGTCTCGAAAGGAGGCAGCACAAGCATAAAAGAACCTTAAATCCCACTGCACTCTCAGAGTCAGAAATTCCTTGACTGCTCATGCATTAAGCGAGTGAGATGAAAGCAACTTTTCTTGTATTCTTATATATTTATCTTTTTTTGTAACGCTTAGCTGCAAACCCAAGTGTTTCACATATTCGGTTCCTTCTTCACCAAGATTCTTGTTGCAATAATCAGTTGTGAGTAGGCTTTATGTGCAAGTTTCTTTTTTTTCATGTTTCGAAGTGTGATTGTCTACCAACTTGCCTAGCTTGCAACTCTAATTAAACTATAAGTGTAAATGGAAATTATTCTCAGCCTTAAAAGACTATTGCCAGGAGTTTGACAACTAACAAACCATTAATTGTTGACCAGCCACCATGCAGCCAGTTTACCACTGCATAAAATGCATGTAAAGGGCTGGACTAGAAACACTCTTGGCCCCTTTTATGCCCACGAACGGTGGATCCAATTAAGTCATTAAGGAAAAAGAACAATACGGCACCTCTGTGTGCCTCCTTTTGGTAAAACGAAAACAACACGCGCGGCACAAGCACCAGCTTTAAAGCGGCCCGGAGGATAAAAATTCTACCTATAGCTCTTTTATATTCGATTCCATGGTTGTTGCTTTCAGTGTTGCTAGGTCTTGCAAAGAAAATCAAAATTTTAAATTTTTGTCATCTCTCAATTCATAACAATACCAAAAACTGCTAACTACCATTTATAAAGGAATGGCGCATCACCACAGACACACAAAAAGAACTCGTCTTTTTGCACTACACAATTCTCGCAAAAATCTCTAATGATGACAACAAATGTATTCAAATTTTTGCAACTTCCTTTTAGAAGCGTTATGATGTGTAAGTAGCTTTTTTTCAACCAGCAGTAATCCATCAGATTTCTCCTTGACATCCCTTTAAAGCAGCAGCTGCTTCGAATTTCTAGCTATAAACGTGATTCTCTAGGGTACTTTTATTCTGTATAAATGGCCCAAGCCTCATGTCATGAGCAGGCTTATATATATGGTTACACAGATAGATTATTCTATTTCTTTTGAAACCAATATATAGTCATGTTATATTACAGTGCTGAAAATATGATGTGTCTCATGCTGAGTGAAGGAATTCAGACTCTGCATTGAAACCAGTGTTTGAAGGGAGCTCCTTCCTAGAAACAGACATTCTGGTGTGGCTCTTGCCAAGTGTTGATGCACTTTCATCCTCAGCATATTTACAACATGGGTGAACCTGCATTTACGAAAGTTAAGTGTGCAGTTTTATAGGCTGATCTTAACAGCCCGAAACTAGGTGGCATGAGAAAAGAGCTGCAGGGGACACAAACAATTAAGGGCGCCCATCACAGCAGATGCCACTACACTAGTGACAGAAATCTGTTTTTGCTGGTGCTAAAGCCTAAGAAGCGGTGCACTGCTCAGAAGCAGATCATTTTTATTCGATGCAACAACTTTCCGTGTCATGAAGTGATTTTCAGAGGTGAGCATCCATTCTCTCCTATGACGTTTGAACTCTAGGTTAGTCAAGATAAATTTACATATTACCTTTTTTGTAATCATCTCAATATAAATACATCACTTATTAGCAGTTAATCTGCATGCAGAAGGCTTACCTAACATTTAGCATAAATGCGTGTTAATTCAGCCTTGCACTCTCAACACCTTTCTCTGCCAACTACACTGCAGTCTGTTATATACTAACAAGTTGAGAGTATACTTTCAGGGGAACAAGAGGTTTCTGGCGTTTCTGGAGGCGCAGCAACGACCCTGCCAGTGAATTTTGGTGGCCCTGAAAAGGGCTTCAAATATATTGTATTCATAATGGCTTCAAAGTTGAAGTTCCCAAAAAGATGAACTTCCAAGTGCTTCAATGCAGAGTATGCAATGGTGGCTCAGTGGCTATGGTGCTTCGCTGCCCACTTGAAAGATGCAGATTCCATCCGGGCTGCAGCGGTCACATTTTGATGAGCGTTAAATGCTAGGGGCCTTTGTACAGTGCGATGTCAGTTCATGTTAAAGAACTGCAGGCGGTCGAAATTTCTGAAGCCCTCCACAATGGCGTCTGTCATAGCCTGAGTCGCTTTGGGATGTTAAGCCCCATAGAATCAAATCCGCAAATGATGGTGATGTAGAAGTTGCTGTCTTAAGCACCAACACTGCAAGCAAGATGCTTCAATCTGTAGCTATCTTAATACAGGCCCATAATCATTCAGGCACCACAGAAATGTAAAGCCTCACTGAAGGTGAAGCAAAGAGAAAACGACATGCCCCCTCTTCTACTGAAGCTTTACACATCGGACTTGGTTCATTATGTACGAAAGGGGCCAGAGTTTGGGTTTCTTAGCCAAGAGCACTGTAGCGACGCACGTCCAGCCTTGAAGAGTCAATTGGGACTGTAAAAAACTCTGTGCAATTTGGCAAGATGTCAGCTTTGGCATTGCCCTCCAGGAGATCAGATCAACAATGAGTACAGCGCAGTTATCCACCAGAAAGCAGTCACCGACTTTCACGTCACCACCAACTTGTCCTGCAGAGAGCGGTGTGCACGCCCTCACCTCCGACATTCGTCGGCTGTGTTGCGCCAGAGGCTTTTTTGTCATCCCAAGCCTCCTATTTACCTTTCCTAGGTAAGTTTCAAATAGAAATGCACTGAACACATCGACAGGGCCATGCTCCAGGCATTGCTCTACCAAGTGTGCAAGGCTGTGCACGTTGTACACGAATTGTTTTTGTCCGTACAGCCTGCAAATTCTTGCACAATGTACCGAAGCATGTCGTGTGCAAACTGGTTGAGGGCGCTGTGATATCTGAGGAGAAGCAAGTGCCCTAACAGACACAAGCAAATATAAAAAATGCTAATAAAGCTCATCAGACAGGATGGATTTCAGGAGAACAGGCCCCAAGTATAGTTAAAAAGTCCTGAACTTTGTGGCCTTCCATCTGTCGAGTTCTTCGGTGCCCCTCGGTTTCCTCTAAAAGTACTTTGGAAATACAGTTGCTGCTTCTCGCAGCATGTCGTTGACTGCACTCCTGTCAGCCCGGCTCAGCCTGGCAGCGTGCCCCTTACATATCCAATTCCTAAAGAACTGCCGCATAACCCCCCAACAGACTATATGCATATACTCTGTAGGAAAGCATTTCACCATATCTACGTTCAAAGATGTAAATGATGAAACACCAGTGTGATGGCTCCGATCCTCTTGCGAACGCAATGAGGGGTCTGTTCGCTGTGGTGCATGCAGGTCAGGGAAAGTCATCCTGCTTTCCAGATAGCGCCCTTTTTGGCTGCAACGTTCGCAGGCATGACAGCCTGTGTGGCCAGTGATTGCCTTCACGAAACTCCTTGCTGGAGCGTCGCAGATCACGGGTGTAAACCACACATTGACGTGCACCCCTATCACCATCAGTCCGTTGCAACTAAGGTTGCGCAATTCATCAATGAAAGGCCCGAGGAATTTCTGGAGGCACGGAGGTTTCCCTGCACCGCAGTACGCACTCACCATAAATCATATTTCTTGATGTTACTTTGCACAGAATTGGCCAGGGTGCAGTCTGGCTGCTCCTATGCAGAGGCAACCCATCAATATTTGCGTGCAACTCGATATTCACAGGCGCTGGTCCATGGCCAACAGCATGCTGAATGCCCTCAGCACGGCCAAAATGCAAAAAACGAGTCGCTGTGTTATAAGTTAGCTTTCCGCTCCGTCTGCATGATGCTCCTTGCATCATTCGGGAGCTCCACAATCCCACGCCGACGGCAGACGTCCAGCAAATCGTTATGCTAGCTATGGTAGCTAACTCCTGCGCGGTCGAGAGATGACGATAACGAAGCTCAGGAGACTCCTCATGAGGCTGGCCCATTTCCACGTTCTCAGCAGTAAGGCTGTTCGTGGACGAGGTCTCATCGCTTGCGTCGCACGAGGTAGCGGTATCCTCACTAGAAAGGCTATCAGCGCAACTCTCGGACCCATAAGCCTGCACGTTGAGCTCGCTCTGCACAGATTGTACCGGTGGGTCTGCGGGTAGCGACGAAATAGCTCGTCCGCTGCCACTAGCGCAAGCGCCGCCGGCGCAGGCTTCGCTTTTCGGCAGTTTGCTTGCTCCGGACGGTAGCGGGAGTGAAGTGCGCTGACGACGTCCAAGGCTCCTTCGCCACCCGTTCTCTTGATTCCGGAGGATTTCAGATGCGTAGACGGTGGCTGGCGGGTGTCGAGCTCTTCGAAATGTTCTCTGTACTCTTTTTCGATGATACGGTATCTCCAGCACTTGCTCATGACCTCGGTCTCCATGCTCATGACGGAGCGCAATAGATCGGGGTGACGGACCATCAACAAACCTAACCGCTCAGAGCTACAGTGAAAAACGAAAAGAGGCCTAACGGTGAAGATACTCATAGCGCACAAAAGCACAACCATCACAAAAAATCGTTAACACTGCACAAAAAAGACCTCCGGTTGCGAATTTTTTGGTATTATATTAGGTCAATATCTTTAGTAAATAAAAAGAATAATCAAAAGCTGAGTTCTTTTTACTTTTTTCACGAAGAAAATAGGTTGCCGGAGCGGCGCGCGTCTTAATATGAAGTCTCAAAGAATGCGTCTAAAATACGCGTGCCGTACCTGCATATTTTTAACCACTCGCTCATAACTGGCATATTTATAACCACTCGCTCATAACTGTTCAGCTCATAGCCTCCTTGACTCGCTCATCCATCCACTCCAGTGATAGCTACACATTACTGTAGGGTTACCGGAGCAAATGTAGTCACTGTCTGTAATTAATATTTTTTGTGATTTGTTCACAGCTTTTCTCGGCTTTGTGCCACTGATCGATGCGGAGAGGCTATTTTCTCTATTGAAGCGCTGTTAGCTGGCAGAAAACTTCTGAAATATTGTGTGGGCCTCGGGACAGACGGCGCATCAGCCCAACAGCCTTTACACAAAAATCAAGACACAAAATGCGTGGTTCTAAAGTGCGTGGGCTACCCGCACATTGACTGCTTTTTATATAATGTACAAGAATTCTTGTACGCCAGGCTTTCAAATGAAGCACACGTTCTCCAAAACGGAAGCTTGAAAACGGAGAAAGGTACGCCGGCCTCATGTGAAGCCGCTGATTATTGTGTCCGAAGTGATGGCGGCAGTGCTGGACATCTTACCTTCCCACATATACCTACCGGCTTAATTCTATGCGTCAAGTTGGCTCAGCATAGCACCTGCCTTGCGATTAATTGTGAATAAGTGGGCTATACTGGAAGGTAGTTTAAGATCGGCGCATTGAAAAGTAGAGAACGCTGCTACGCAGAAAGAATACATATTATGGAAATATACACCGATGACCAAAATTTGCTTATTGTTGGATTTGTAATCGGTAAAATTAATTTGAGCGAATGAACAAGCGCATCCCTGGAAGACCCCGGCCCCTCTCCGGCGAGCTTTAGCTCTACCGTGTGCTAACTACGCCAATTCTTTTGTGAAAACGCTGAGTTGCGTGCAGCGCATATGTTATATTTCAGGGCATGCGGTAGGGTTTTTCTCGACAGCCACGAAATATCTTCCCTCAGCATCTCTGACAAACGTTTCCTGCTGGATATGTGCCGCAGCGTTTCTTTTTTTTCCTGCATGAAAAGTGAGCTGAAGAGGCATTACTGCAAACCTAAAGCTTCTGAGTGACCGGCGCCGTCTTGAACTCGATCGGTTTTCTCCATTGTCCGTTCGGTGATTTCGTAGCAACAAATTCAATTTATGCAATCGAATCTGAGAATCGCGTGCTCTAACGAAAGTCGACGATCTGTCAGACAATACCCAGTTCAAAATGAATTAATTATGGGTAAGTGTGATAAATGCAAAAAATGTTGGAAAGCCGATCGACATTCCCGCTGATGAAGTTAAAGGTCACATGACAGCGCATATGTCGAGGTGATGAGCCGTATGGGTTCAGCAACGTCTATCGTAACCTGGAAATGGTCAGTGAGTTTTAAATTCATCAGTATATCATGCCTGACCACACGGACTTTCCCATTGATATCTGAGCTGGCACTCTCTTTGTTGTCACGGCCGTCATCAAACGCAGCCGTCAAACAAATGTTCAGCTAAGTCTTAGGACTGAAACAGGACAAAATTTTTTGGCTGGTTTAAAATCCTTCTAGCAGCCTCCATCCCCACCATTCCAAACTTCACGTGCATGAAGGAGCGCTTGCAAAGTCTAGTTATAGATCTACATTCTATTTCGCAGGTAGGTATTATAGTGAACGAGACCTTATTGAACATTTGTTCAACGGCTGCGTTTGATGACGCTAGTGACAAAAAAGAGAATGCCAGCATAGACTTCAATGGGAACACATATATTCTAGGGTTCGACAAAAGTTCGTCTCCACGGTCAGGCATGATACTGAAGAAGTGAAATTTTTGTTAGCTATACCTATACTGCATTGCTGAATGCATATCATTACTCAGTGAGTTTATTGTGCGGTGCTTTTTGCGTGTTGTTATTTTCCTGATATTGCTATGCTTTGGGAAAAAAAATAAAACACGACGTTCATGATGCACACCTCATTTGCTTAATCACTAATTCGCTTGCAGGCAAGCTTTGCGCTACTTCTAACAAAATTATGCAGGTATACTTGCGAAAAATAGTTTATTATGGCTAAAGAGTCACCTTCCAAAAACAAAGCTTTTTGGCTACATTTGGGCTTCTACAGGGGCCAGCTTGGCTACCTGTGCTTGGAGCTATCTGGCAAATCTTGCTACCGGTCCGACCGCTCCGACGGATGCCATTTCGTTCTTTGTCCGGTCGGCGCTCCGTGATCGTCAAGCCCGCCACTTGCGTAAGTATTTATGCTTTTTTGTTAGTAGCTTTTTTTTATTAATCATGAGCCTACTGTCATGAGTAGCAATAAGAGGAGAGGCAGCATTTGTTGCCCTGTTCTGTAATTGTACTATCTTATAGTCATGTGGGAGGCTAGCTTGCCACATGGGTTCGGAACAACGACATGTGCACCTTCAATTATATGCCTTTTTCATGCACTTATTTTCTCAACGCTGCGCTGTATTGCTACTGAGATGTGTCGCTAGACCTTTGTGCGAGAGGAACATGAGATAGGGCTAGCGAGATAGTGAAAAATCATTGTTTACGCACTAATCTTTGCTTGCATCGCTGTACTTCTTGCAGCATGCCCCCAAAACAGTTTGCGGTAGTGAAGTTCCCGATGGAGGACGACAGCTTGGCTGTCATCCCTGTCGGGTGGCTGTCACATGATTGGCAGCATTGCCACCGGCCGAAAAAGCGAGCCGCGGAGGTAATCCGCCTCGCTCGAGAGGAGGCGGACTCAACCGCCCCAGCGTGCGAGTGGTTCCGCTGCCCAGTCGTGGTCGTCACAACATGCCATAAGTGGTTTTATTGCCGGGATAACGCTATGTGTGCAATTGTGAATTGTGTTGTCTAGCATACCGAAGCGACGCAAGTTCTGTGAAGGGGCTCTGTATTGCAGGGCCCCGGATTTGTTTAACCGTCTTTAACGTGCGCAAACATTTCACAGCAGACGGGCGCCTTTTGCTAGCCTGTCAAGTGACTAACCTTTTCAAAACTGGAAGGCTAATGAATGATGCACACTTTCATTTGTGAGATGATGTCCTTGCTTCAACTGCATCAAAAGCGATTGCCAGTTGAAATTCGCATGTGATCTCAAACACTGCAGTGCCTTGTTTTATGGTGATATCTAGTTTCCAGGTCACTGGACTCTACAGGTTTGAAAACATTTAGGACAGACTGTGCTTTGGTCTTGTCCGAAGTTATCACTCCTGATTGATACCTCTATCAAATAGGCATTTCAATGATTTAAAAACCAATTGTCTACGACTCAGGAGATGAACAGTAGTTGCTGCACAGTTAGCTGCAGCAGCAATTGAGTCAATACGTGGCTTGCTCGTGACGTGTCTTCTGCCCCTATCAAGCGCTCGCTGCCGTGCTGCCAAACCATTCGATCCCAGACCGTCGCCTTGCATGGCCTGACTGCTCCTTAGATGCTTTGGATTAATTCCTTATCCTTTCAGACGTGATGCTGCCTTCACAGGGGAATCGGCTATTCAATGCAGGCTCTTACTTTGAACTTGCAGGATCGGTGCACGTTCGCTGCACAGAAAACGTGGAAATGTGCGACAATATGGATGCATACACTGTGTGGCCGGGTTACAATGCGATGATAGACGTTGATGTGGTCTGAAGTGACCCACAGGGATCGTGAACTATCTAGTTTACTCTTCCAGCTTTTTGACATTAGAAAGAACGCAAGCCTCAAATCATTGGAGGTACACAACTATTTCACGAGCTGCTGGTTGAGGATCCTGTCTGCAACGAGCCTACGATACCTAAAGCTCGGCCTCAGCACGCTGTCCTCTCTGCCGTTGTTGCTGGCTGTGGTCGTGGTGATCTGAACCACTTTGCCTAGTGCTGTAGCCAAGGTAAATGCAGGGTATAGCAGAATTACTGCACGTGGTTAGTAATCAAACATTAAAAGTGCTCTCGGGACTGATTGCTGATCACTTGGTGTAACTTGCTGGCCGAGCAAGTACGTCGCTCGCCCAGTCATCTCTCCACCTCGTGTGGCGAAGGGGCAGTGGGGTGGGTGGGGGGGGGGTGTGCACACAGTACGCAGTGCAATTCATATGTTCTGTGCGCATTTGCGTTGCACCAGCATCGTAGCTACATCCTTAGAACATGGCCAAAAATTGGAGACCAACCCCAGCGCTAGTGTCTCTAATTGCTTAATTTGTGATGCAGTGACCACAGAATGGTACGGTATCAAATGAGTCTGGATTTGAAGAGGGAACGGAAAAGACTAGAAAAGAAGTCCATCAACGGATTAGCGGTGAGAGGGAAGGTAGAAGAATTCAGGATCTCGCTACAGAACACATATTGAGCTTTAATCGAGGAAGACAACCTGAGTGTAGACGCAGTGAACAATAATTTTAGAGATATTACCGAGTGCAGGGAAGAAGTAGGTGGTAGAATAGTTACAGAGGACACCAGTAAACTTTCCAAGCAGATGAAAGATTTGATTAGGAAATGAGAAAGTGTGAAAGTCTCGAACCCAACAGACGAGATAAAACTGGCAGAGCTATCAAAGCTGTTCCAACAGGCGTAAAGTATACGACATAAGGAAATATAATATGGAGAAAATTGAGCATTCTCTAAAGAACTCTGGCAGTATGGAAACAGTGACGAGACGATTAGGCATAGGCAAATATCAGATATTTATGCGATTAGGGACAATTAAGGAGGCAATGTCTTTACTTATATGGACAAGTTAGTCAAAGTAGAAGAGGAGTTCTATACTGACCTATACATTATTCGGAGTAGTGAGGACAATGAGATTGGCAGAGAGAAGAGCAAGCAAACGTTCTGCCAGTCACGAAAAACGAGGTTAAGAAAGCTTCAGAAGCTATGAAAAAAAGGGAAAGTAGCTGTGCAAGATGCGCTAATTCCAGATTGGTTGAAGGATGGTGGGGATATTGTGCTAGAAAATCTGGCCACCGTGTATATGCATTTCCTCTCGGCATCGACGGTACCGCAGTGAAACACTGCCCACATTCAGGGCCACTGCACAGAATAACTCCACAACAAAGTAGGCCGTTGTTAAAAGTAATTTTAACGCAAGCTAGAAGCTAATCGCAGGAAAAATTTATAAGGTCTGTATTCTAGAATTTAGGTGCCTGGCTGGTTTCATAATAAGTAGAGTTGCACATTAGGAAGCTGATTTCGCTTAGTGTTCTGACTGGCCAGAGGAGAAATACACGATTCTGCGCATTATGGCCGAGCGTTACGAACTGCTGTTTTTTACGTTGTATCCTACTATAATTCAGTCCACAAGCTGTAGTTTGTAATGTAGTGGTACTTTTCAATCTCAGTCACTACATCTTTTCAACATCTGCAGTGCTTGGCAATCAATTTGTTAAGGGGATAAGCTAATGAACTGATGAGTGAAACACTTCGCAAGACAATGAGGATTACACGGATGGAGTGTAGTGCTAACTGGCAACCCATTGCATGGCAGATGTCAGCAGACAGTAAGTGCAGCCCTGCTCGGTTGAGTTGGTTCTGACGCTTCATCCAAGTAATGTGCTAGAGTTAGGATTACGCCAGCTATTCGGGGCACCATGGACGTGAAATTTCATTCAATGGCCAGCATAGAATTCAGTTGCAGCAACATGCTTTCTCCTTGCCACGAACCACATATACAATATATATACATGGTGTCATAGTGTTTCTCACAATATGTGCACGTGGTCATTGCAAGCCCATGAGTGTACAGGGTTGTCCAATTCAAGTTTGAACACTGCTTCGGGTAGCCGGCGCTCTGCGCAGCGCCTCTCGCGTGCCTGGGTAACTAGCGCGCAGGTGCAGTGAAAAATATAGGCGTGGCTTTCGCCGCGTCATCTGCTTCAGCATGCCAGCACTGCTGGATTAATCTCGCCTTGCAGCGAATATCACTTTCACATTGAGCGCAGAGCGCCCGGAGAATTACCGTTTCCGATGCAGCAGCTTAAAAACTCAGCACCCGCGCGTTGTTGAAAGCTGCATCCACGGTGGCAAAGGCTTTTGCTTATTGTTTCTTCCTGCGATGAACACAATAAAAGGATGATACGAAGAAAACTTCATCCAAGTGTAATTTAAAGCAGTTTACATGGAGCCACCCGCCACTTAGCTGCGATATTTTATAATTTGAAGCACTTCGTGCCGAGCGGCCAGAATAGGCCGATTCATGGGTGCTTTCATCTGCTCAAAGTGCCGCACCCCAGTAAAATGCCAGTGCTAATTTTATTGGCTGGCAATACAGGTACACGTTAGGCAAAATTTGTTTATCTGCTTATTTAGCTTAACGCACAATAGACTAGGCTGCCAGGGAGTTTCACAATTTTGATAAAATAATGCCTGATGAATTCACACACCGGAGCATTCTAGTGGAAATGATTTTCAGTGGTCTCAAAGCCGGCCTTGGTTGCTGCTCATATGCGGCCACTGTTTTCCCGCAGATGTGCAAAACATGCCCATGTTTTTCATTCACTTTTTTATCATTTTTACGGTGCGGTGTTGGTGTTCATAATGGCTTTGTATTAATCTCCATCCATGACAGCGCACCTTATATTTAGCGCTAACATTGCCGAGCGGCGCTCTGGGCGGATGAAAGCACAAGTGAGTAATCGGCTTTCTCACCTACCGCTCTTGTGATGCAAATAGACTTAAATTGCACCTTAAGGTTCCAAAATACGCAATCAAAACCTCACCACTGTTCGGATTCCTGGAATTTTGCCTTCTCTGAGCCTGCTAGCGACTCTAGCACCACCTCGTTATTTTGGAAATATGGCGGCGGCCTATTCCAGGAAGGGCACCACTTTAGCGTTGTCTTGGCCCTTGGCACCTGCTTTCATTTTGTCAGGTTAATCATATATCATGCTTGCTCCATTCAGCTTCGGACTCATGTGACAATGCAATGGAAGAAATGGGCATGACTATGCCGACATGTACTACTACTCTGAAGGTACACTTTGAAGGCCTAAAGGCACTGGTGCAACAAAGATAGAGCTAGCAGTGGGGCGTATGTGTGCACCCAAGTTTATATCCCCCACCTACTTAAGCTACCTCTTGCCTCTGTGGCACATGCAAAGGGAATGGTGCTATTAATAGCTTGTTTCTTCAGACTCCTTTAACATGTTCATTTTACCTTGTAGCAACCCGGACCTTTACTGCTGCATGTAAATAACAGGCCAGTGATAGAGACATCAAAGAAGGACGCATACTGAGCACAAGCTAATTGCAAAATAGCATATCAATGTCAATCAGGGAAAACTCTGCCACACCTCAGGTTTTTGTTCACATACCCATGTTATCGGCACACTGCCCAGATATAAAAACAGAAAATAATTGCGCCACTGATCGGTATCTATGCAGAAATCTTCTTTACATATGTAGTTGTCATTATTAGTCAAATTGCATTGACTCCAGAACAAAGGCCGTTCCCGTGTCCCTCCAGTTGACCCTGCCCTGTGCCAGCAGTGGCACCTTGTGCGTAAAAATTCTATTGGAAAACTGTCGTGCATCATTGTCCACCACCTTCTAGTCTAGCTGGAAATAAACCACATATGCAGCAAAGGCCACTCATGCTACCACAGAGGCTGTGTGCTTGGCCACCACTGTCACACGATAATCTACATCCCTTACCTACATTGCCTTTCATAGCCCACAGGCTGCTTCAAGATGTTCGACCCCAGATGCCTACAGTAAAGTGTTTATGTGTTTCTAACAGCCAAGAATTATGGCATTAAATGTAATATCCAGAAATTGTTCCACTAAAAGTTGCCTTATTTTCATGTGAGGTGGCAATTTTAGTGTGGACTGCACTTGAGTTGGGTGTTTGATCTCTAATATTTTGCAGGATCATACAAGAATGCAGAGAAGGAAGCGAGGAACTACGAGTTCAGCTTTGCAGTAAAAGTTCTGCAATTTCTGGAAATTCGAAAATCCTAAAGTTTTAAACATTAGTAAAATGATTGCATATTCAAAATATGCACGTATTTTTCTGTTTTAGGCAATGAAGGTCCGGATGGGCCTGACGTGCGGCTGCTATCACCGCTGAGGCTGCCATCGCCAGCCCGGCTGCCATCACCACCACCCCAGCTGCCATCGCCACCACCCCAGCTGCCATCGCCACCCCAGCTGCCATCGCCACCCCAGCTGCTATAACACCCCGTAAACCTTTATCTGTGTTTAGTCTTCAGATTTGCATTGTTTCAGTTATGACTTATTGAATTTATGTTAATATCACATGGGAGAAAGGGAGGACACCAACTCTCTAGCCGTGCATTCTTCTTTTTGATCCCAAAAAATGCATATGGGTGACACATATATTTGAGCTCAATTAAGACCCTGGTGCAAAACTGCATTAAGTCTGCTTTCCCGCATAGCAAAAACCCTTTATCACAGAGTCAATGCGAGTCCTTGAAAACCTTTCAAGAGAGAGAAGTTATTTTCAAGGGTTGAAGAACAATTTGAGGTGAAGGCAACGGAACAGTTTCTTTCAGTTGTCAACACGTGTGCCCTAGCCTTAGACGATGTCATGGCCAGTTGATACAGAGTGTTAGGTGGTAGCTTTAGAGATCACTTCTTGGTTTTTATCGTTGTTAAAATGTTCTTTTAGGTGCATTTAAAATCACCCGTCACACCTGTGTAGGCATGCGTTGTACCCTCAAAGACTGAAGCATGCGCTGGTTGACGTCAGACCTTCTTTCCGAGAAAAATGTACCCTGGCGTTTTTTACAGCGTCCCGTGTTCCGAATGTGACTGTGTCTACATTGGCGAGACTGGCGAATTTGAAAGGCACCTAAAAGACCATTGCAACGATAGGTTTGCCGAGAAAAGCAATTGTAGTGAGGTACTGTAAAAATTGATTCATGAAGTTTAGCATTTCACTGTTTTCAAGCAAATGATGGAAAGTAAAATATGGTTTTTGTACTGAAAATTTAAAAGTGCACAGAAGACAGGGACAGGAGGACTGGATGGGACAAACGCTGCTCACAACTTTTTTCATTAACAACAATTTTTCACAACAATTTTTCATTAACAGCCCACCTGTGAAGTCATAGTTAACATTGATTTGCACAATGTAACTGCGCAAGGCAGGAGAGAATTTAAAAAATGTAATTCATCAGAATATAATCAAAGGATGGCGCTACGTGTGTGCAATGCTTGCTGACACCCAAGCATGTACTGTAATAACCATATGCGACTTGCCCATGAAAAGCAGCTCTTTTTGAATCATGGTCACGGAGCTTTCGCTCACACACTTCACACAAAATCTCCTCAATGGCTTTGTGGTTAAGGTGCTTGGCTGCTGACGCGAAAGGTGCCGGCTCAATCCCAACAGCAGTGGTCTCATTTCAGTAGAGGTAGAATGCTAGATGCTCTCCCGTGTACTGTGCATTGTCTGTGCATGTTAAAGAACACCAGGTGGCTGAAAGTATCGGAGCTCTCTACTCAGACGCTCCAGCTAAGGTGCTTTGGGACATTAAGCCTCGTAAGCCATAACTAAGAGACACTTTAGGTATCTCCCTTTCAGTTTGTATATTTTTGCCATACCCCACGATTGCAGTCCTGTGCACTTGAGGGAAGCATCCGTGGCATTCCCCACAATGAAGCGGCAGATTCAATCCACCGTCTGTTCCATAGGGCGTGGGCGCTCTCTGAGGCGGTCGTTAATACACCAGCCAATTTTCCTGATGTACACTGCCACAGCTGTGTGGTATTCGATAGATGACACCAGTGCAGCAAGGAACATACACGTTTTGGTGCTTCTTCCGGGAGTCAGTAAGGCGATGCTGCCTTTCCTCTACAAGTCTTGCATAGCTGCGACAGCTTACATAGCGTACAAAAATCCCAGCTGTATGCCAAACTTAGAGGCAATTTTCTTTCAGGTTATGAAAGCTTTGTGCTGTAGGGCGTAGCCTAATAGTTTTTGTTCTTAGAACCTCATATATTTTGATCTCGAAAAGTATGAGGTTATGCCCTAACTGCACAGTCTCATAAGCTGAGGATATTTTCTTCTCAGTATGGCATACGGCTGGTGTTTTCTGTGCCACGTAAGCTGTTACAGTTATGAAGACTTATAGAGGAAATGCCATATTTTCGTACTAGCAGCCAGAAGCACCAAAACATGTACGTTCTTGCTGCGCTGGTGTAACCTATAGGATACCACTCAACTAAGGCAAAGTGTGCATCAGCAAAACTGGCCGGTGTATAAAGAATAGATACCTTCCTTTTGGGTAGTGTTTTCATCTTTAAAATACTGTGTATGGCATTTTTGTACATGGTTTACCGTATGGTGTTTTCCTTTGGCTGCTATTTAATTTACAATCCATTTTCTTGTGCTGTTTTGGCTTCAGTTTAAGCAGCTAAACAATGACCGGGACGTCAACATGTGGTTACAGGTCACGCAAGGCATGAAAAAATGGCAGTATAATCGCTACTCCTACATTTGTTATCATTCAGGTTCTTTGGGTGAAAGCGCATATTTCGCTTCTTTCCTTGTGATGCGTCAGTAATCGCGGTTCCCTTTTCTCGAAGGTCCCATGTCTGCCCCCCTCCCCTGTTCAGCAGTCCTGAAAAACCATATATATAGATTGTTTTGTGTTTTCTACGCGTTGCTGTCATGCATTGCTGCAAGTGTTTGGTGTGGACGCGTTTCTGAACATCACTGCACGTATGACTACGTATTAGTCCCCAGATAACTGAGCAGCAAGCTTCCATACAACCGACTGAAAGGCACTGCTAGCATTACTTTTTTTCTTGCTGAGCACAGAGAGGAGGAGGGCTTAACAGAGAAAGACCCATGCCGTGATCACGGACGCACCACAAGGAAAGAAGTGAAGTGTGTGCTTCCGGCAGAGCAATCGAATTGGTGCATGACCCCTTCGCAGCAGTCTCACAGAAGCAAAGACTCCTTGGGTACTTTTATTTCTTTGGGCTTAATTTACAGCTGTGTTGTGTCGACTGCTAGAACATTTTAAAGGCAATCCAAGGGCCAAAGTAAAAACAAAAACGAAGTTTTCCAGAATACTCTTTTGGAACAGACAGCGGATGAAAACTTCTTTGTGGTAACTGCCTTGAATGCTTTCCTGAACTGCACAGGATTGTAATCATGGGATGAGGCAAAAAAATGAACTTGAGAGGGAGGTACTGGAAGCATCTCTTTTTATGGCTTGGGTGATAAGGGCGTGGGCGAAAGCTCTGTGACCGTGCTTCAGAACTTAGTGTCCACGCGCAAGTAAAATATGGTGGCTATATAGTATGTGTTTTCGTGTCATCATACACTGTACACACGTGGCAACATCCTTTGATTGTATGCTGGTGAGTTATAATTGTGTTGTTCCGCCTTTGGCGATTACCTTATGCAAGTTGATGCCGGCTACAGCTGCGCTGGTGGGCTGCTATCAGAAATGTCTGAATAAACTTCTATGAGTAGCGCTCGTCCTCTCCTGTTCTACGACTATAGTAGTTCAATGACTATAGTAGACCATAATCCGGCTCCGGACTATGGTCTACTCTGATTGAATGTGTGCGTAGATTGTGCTTTCTGGAGGGGGCTTTTTTATACTGTGAGTGGGTGCGCACATAAATGGTGACTGCGGGATTGGAATATGTACTCTTATAAGTGACTGTGTGCATAGCGGGGAAGATCTAACAGGTTTTAGGACGTGATTAAAATATAAGTAATGCTACAGTGGATAAATTGCCAGCAGAATAAGCAAGGCAAATCCCACCTGTAGCATACAACTCAACTCTCCTGTTCTCTCATTCAAGTCGTTCTTGTGCTTTCAAATTTGCAGCATGATACAAGCAGGTGCAGCATACAGCTTCGTTAAGGCTTTTTGTGTTTTTGAGGGTCTGCCAGAATAAAGGAGCAGTTTAAATTCCTAAATCTGGTAGAATCTGGTATATATATATATATATATATCAGTGTCCTTTCAGCAGAAGTGCTGAAGTAGCATTTTGGCATTTAGTTGTCATCATTATCTGTATTGTACTTAGTAACTTTTTTGAATCTTTCTGCATCAATACTAATGCTTCATGTTTGTGCCCAACTTCAGCCCTGCTTAGCCAATCAATGGAGGCGGCCACAACCCCAGCTGGTGCGGATTTCACTGCGTGCTGCCCGCCTAGTTTGGCCACCACTGCAAGTGACCTTGAGGATGTGGAGGAAGCGACTAGCGATCGTAAGCCTTTTCGCTTCCTTTACTTGTATATGAAGAGCCTTAAAAGACGAGAATGCTGTAAGAGGATAGGACGAGAATCTATTTTTTGAAGTATGAGCCTGAACAGGCCTTGGTAGAAGTTCTATTTTGCCTTAAAGGAGACCTAGCTGGTGCATATTTCAAAACATGAGCTTTGAAAATGACCAATGTTTGTATAAATATGCCTCCTGCAAGTATTTCTCAATAGATGTCCTAGTGAACCTAAGCGGTGAAAATATTTGCTGCTTGACACTTCCACAGCTCTATCTGATTCCTACTAACTAGCTGCAGTGTGCCCTCCCGGCAAGCGGCAGTTTTTTTTCTTTAATTTGTTTCTTTTGGTTCTGGATTATGGTTCTGGTCCTGTTATTGGTGTTGTTTCTCTTGGCCTCTGTCACAAGAAAGCCACAACCTTTTAAAGACGATGGACCAGAAGAAATAAAACAAAACATTACAGATTGTGGCTCAGGACTACAAAGTGGTCACTGTACTCTATACAGTTTCTCTAGTTTTTGTGCATATATTTTTTATGTGCCCAGTCTGCTGTGCTTTCTCACTCCAACTGGCAGCTGTTGTCACAATGGAAGAATACACTTGTGCCTGTTTTCATCCTTGCCGTGATGTGACAGCAATCAAAATGGCAACCAAGCTGAATAGAAAATTGGTGGTACATGGAATTAACAGTATTCAGAGCAGCTATTTTTAACTAAGGCATTTTCAGTGCATGGCGCATTTGTGACATTAAGATATGCAAGGAATAGAGCAGTTGTACAGAACAAATACCTTTGTGTTTAGCTGTGCCTTGTGGTGGAATCAACGGCAATTTAGTAGCTTGATGCACAGCATGCTGACGCCCAGTGTTGGCTTACATTACGATTATTGATGCTGCAGCCCCACATGGTGTTAACTGTTCTGACTTCCAGTGAAATCCTCCACAGCAGTTCATCGTCCTGCAATATCTCGCACTTCGCAAACAACTTCACCATGACATCGTGTAGAACAGCCACAAATATGTTTCCTCGAGGCAGCCACCACATTTGCATCACCCGTTCTGACCTGTCAAACTTGCGGCCAGGTGCGCAGTTGTTCTGTGAAGGACGACAGCCATCTTGAACATATTTGTGAAGAAGCACCGAATGCTTATGGGGCATTCACACTTGGACACTCGGCGGAGAGAGCAAGCGAAATCCTCTGCCGCCGAAAAGCTGCATCGTTCACACTTCCCGGGCACCACGTCTCCACTCATCGTCTGTGTGTCGTCTGCTCAAGGATTACAAAGATATCGCAAGAGGTTAATCCATGCTGTCTACGTACGATAACCGTATGCACGCTTACGTACGCTAAATGCAGCTATTGTGCCGGTCGTTACGCCATTGCTAGCATTGTCACTTTTAAAAACGTAAGATTAGCCGAGTGGCGCCATCTGGCGGTTGGGATGGGAAGCACTGTTGTCAAAAAACCGGCGCCTCTCTCAAGCTTTGTTTAAAAAGGAAAGACTCGTCACCTAAAATAAAAAGAAACACATTTATCACTCACACTTTTTTATGGGTGAGATGAGACGAAGCGAAAGAGCGCTGGTGCTTTTATGGACATTGAACGCTCTGAAAAAGGCACTAACAGCGACAAATTCAGTCCGAAGCGAGGCGTCCCGCATCGAAGGGCGTCGCCATGTTTGTCGCCGAACTTCGTACTCTCATTCCTATTGGCTGAAGGGATTCGGCGGATTTTTTTTCCGGCGGCAGAATGCGGTCCTGGAGCGATCGGGCATAGCGCTGGGTATTTCGGCGGAATCTCTGCTGCGGCAACGGATTACGCTCGTTCTCGCCGCCGAATGTCCAAGTGTGAACGCACCGTTACTTACCCCTGAGCACAAATGAAGAAGCGCCGCATTATAAACTGGTAAAATATGTGGCCAGGAGACGTTACATGCATCAAACAGAGCCACAGAGAAACTGTGTGCGTGGCATCTCCTCTTTTGTCAGCTGCAGCAGAACCAACAACAGAGTGAGCTGGTGCATCATTGAAGAACCAAAAACAGCGTTCGGCCATCTTCATGTCTGTCGTTATGGCGCTGTTTTTAGTTTTTCATCAGGAACCGGCACTCCCTGCAAGCTTTGCTGTTCTGAGTGGCAGTTCCACTGCAATTGGAGCAGTGCCCCTTTCATCGACTATCAACACTCCCAAGAGCGCTGAGCATACAGTTAAAAGGAAAAAGGAAAACAAGAAATCCTTCTCAAGAACGATGCAGAAAATTCTGGGGAGAGCTGAAGAGCAAACATAAAATTTCAACTACCGCATCATCCCTGATACTAGTTTGTCTCCCCTTTATTTATGGTTCCACGTCCTGGTTTTTGATTGCGAGCCAACACACGCACTTCGGATTTTAAAACTTGAAAACAATAGGTCACCTTCAAGCGTGTAAATGCAGTATATAGCTCATATTGCGTCCTTGAGGTGTAAATATACATCTGCTGTGAAAGTTTACCCTCACTGGAAACCTTGCTCGTTTCAGCGACAATGCTCAAGGTGCTGCGGCTGCTGCTAGAGATATACGGCAGCAGCAGCGGGAAATCATGCAGAGGCTGAGCCGGCTGGAGCAAGCTCGGCAAGAGCCCAGGACTCGGCCGCTATCGCCTGTGAGTTCCCTTCCGCCACAGTGCCCTCAGCTGCCAGCCTTCACAATCGAAGACTTTGAGGCGGCAGAAGCTGCTCTCAAAAATGACAGTGTAGCAGCTTGTCTGGTACTTTAATTTTTCATTCAATGTTTTACTACAGTAGTCTTTTGGATGCTTAATGTAGTTGAGATATTTATTGAAAAATCTGATCCCCGAAAATAGATGCTTCCCATGCCTAAGCCATAATCTTGCTGTTCTTGTTTAAGTTTCTAGCTAATATGGTGGGAATGGATGAATTTTGAAAAGTCCGCACATACTAGGTTTACTGTGACATTGTTAATGCTCTGTTTTATTACAACTGAAAATTCCGGAGACAGTCGCACTCACTTATACCGATCAAGAGAGTTGCATAGATTGCTTCATAGTAAGTCTAATTCCTGTATTACGGTGAGAAATCCTAACTCCCTTACAGAATTAACATTTCTGTTTCTTTTCGATTCAAAATGAATGCCTTAATTGTTTTTGCTTCTTTTACATTCGAAAGGAATGCATTGTTTCTGTTCCTTCTAAAATCGGATTCAACGTTTCTTCAAAAAGACCCTATTAATGCCCTTTCTAAGCTCCCAAGCGTAGTCGTGTGTTCCTTATCAAGATCCTTGGCGATAAGCTGACTGCCGGTACTATGCAACTAATTCCCACTGCCGCTTTCACGGCACCTGGTGGTAGGTCAGGCCTCTTGTAATTAGGTTCCTGCTAGTTCAGTGCTTGTAGTTCACATGGCATATTCGTTTAAAAGTATCAACTGGGGTTCATGACCTCTGGAACAAAGCGCACAAGATGGTACAAAGGAAAGAAATTAACACGGAGAGCACAGCTGCATCTCGGGGTATATAGCACAATTTCACCTGATGTAAAAGATGCAAAGGAAACAAGGCGAGAATTAACAAAAATAATTAAACATTTTCCTTAGTAATTATAGGCTGTCATTGACATAGCACATGCTTGGCCACATGAGCAAGATCTTTCTTTATCACTGATACTGATGGGGTACTAAGACAAGTTTTACCTGCTTGGATATATGAGGGCGCCGTTCTGTTGATTCAGGCTAAAATCTTTGTTACCTTGAAGTTTGAATTACAAAGAGTACTGCATCTGTGCTGCTAACAATGCTCTCAAGAGATATTTTAAGGCTGTCTTGATTTATCTTATCACAGATCTATGTTACGTCTAATACAATTTGAGGCACATTCTATCAAAGTATTGGGCCTCATGAAGCTAGTATAGTGTAATGTTCAGTCTATTTTTGGTCTATATTTTGACACAAGGCTTGGCTGAGTTAAGTTGGCACACAAATTATTTTAATTATTGGTTTGAGACGATTGACTGGCAGTGCTGTTTCGGAGCTAATTTTTTACATTATTCGTTGTTTTCCAATTAAGGCGACTGCTTTGATCAGCCTCTTGCCTGGCTATTGCTTTTTATTCCTATCATTAATTGAAGTGCAGTGCTCCAACCAGTACAGTTACAAGAACAATAGATGCTAATTTTAGTTGCATGTTTTCTCTGTAGTGATGCATAAGACATGGATTTTAGTAGAGTATTTCCATACGAGTGCTAAACAAATTAATATTGAACTTCTTGATGCTGTTACGGTGGTCAAAATGAAAGAAGTGTTTTTCACATGAGGTGTAAAAACCACTATAATTGCTTCTGTGTTGTAGCAGGTATAATACGATTTCTATGGAAGTCACACCGTTGTCTTTTCTATTGCGTTCTACAAGTTAAGTGGTTATAGAATGTGATTTTTTTTGTGAAATAACCGTTGTGCAACTGCAAATTTTTCCTTTAAGCGGAAGCAGCTTCTCCGCCTAGGCGAGAGCAATCTCAAGGAGGTGGCGGTCAATGTGATGCGTGCAGTGATGGGGGTGGCCGTGCAGAGATTATTCAGCCTGCAGGGGCGAGAAGGAAAAGGCCCATTCGTCGGCACAAAGCTGTGCAGGGTGGCAACAGGTATATCTGATTTTGAATTGCTGTAGCTTTTAATTTAGAAATATTGAGATTCCTGCTTTTAAACATGTACAAATTTTTTGAAGCAATTTTCTTGCTGCATCTTACTGTAATATTGTATAACATCTGATGAATATTCTGTTGCTGTGTTTATGTGAATATTTTGGGGGTCTTAATCATATAAAACTCCATAAAGAAGCAGCAGATGCCCCTCAAATCAATCAATTCCATTTGTCGTAATCTAATCCGTTGTCATGCACTTCTATGCAATAGCCGCTTTGATGTTGACTGCAGTGTCTTCATGATAGCTCTTTTTTGCATTTCACTACTATACAGTTCTTGTGTTGTTTATTGGGATACCGTGTGTTTCAGTAACATGTGGTTTTTCTGTGTCAAATCATCAACTTGGATTTCCATATGCTTGCAGGAAGTGTATCGTTTTAAAAGTCGCATTTCTTGGCCTTAAAGCACACTCACCTTGCACAGATGCCATCTTCGAGAGGCGGGGTGTTGACAACCTGGCAGCACAGGGTTTTATTGCCAGGTGGCTGCCCGGTGCGTGCGACCGAGGGGGCGGCCGAAAGAGGCGCTATGGCCAAGCCATCCAGCCTCCTCAGTCGCACACTCCTTCCGAGGAGCCACAAACTCCTTCGGGCTCAGCGCCACCTGTTAACCTCAGGGCTGGGTCAATACCCCGCCCAGGCGCGCCCTCAGCCTCCTGCCCAACACCCCATCCAGGCATGGCCATCACCTCCCCCGCAGTGGCCAACCCAAGCTCTGCCCCTTCCCCTGCACCCCCACAGCCTCCTCCCAACGCCGCACCCTTGCCACATGGATGTTTGCCCCGCCACGGGCACATGAAAAATAAAAAGAAACTCAAAACATTATTCTGAATTTCCTGTTTGCTTGTTTCATTTGGTGGCTACTGGAAATTAAGTAAAAAATCTGCATAAAATATTGTTTGCAAATCAGAATACATATGAAATGAAAATACTGCATGCAATTTTGAAATTTTGATGGGAGTTCGAACCAAATGCATTTACAGCTAGAAGTCCTACGGTATTGAAAACCACGGACGGGAACTCTAAAAGCATGCGATAATTCTGCACTGGTCTCGGGGAAAATAATGGAAATGCATAGAGGCAGCCAAGCTATGCAGAGATCCGAAAGGCCACTATTCGGCCCTATAAGGTTCTATATTGGCAGTGATGTTCGGGCCATTCTTGGCATTAAGATTGGTTGAACATCAGCCCAATCTTGGCGGAATGTTGGGCCATGCTTGAAAAGAGTTTCGATTGGCCTAAACGCCAACGAAGGGCTGATAATTGCGCCAATTTTCGCCAATGTTATGCCATCAGTGGCCCGTTATTGGCGTGCTGCTTGGGCATCTATGCACATACTCAGTCACAGCAGAACATAGTCCATTGCAGTGTCACCATCCATGCACATCCATTCACTCACAGTATAAAATAGTCCACTCCAGAAGGCACCATCTACGCACACATTCAATCACAGTAGACCATAGTCCAGAACCGGATTATGGTATTCTATATTCATAGAACTACAATATTTGTAGACTATAGTCGTAGAACCGGAGTGGACAAGCGCTACTCATAGCAGTTTATTCAGACATTTCTGATAGCAGCCCACCAGCGCAGCTATAGCCAGCATCGACATGCATAAGGTAATCGCCAAAGGCAGAACAAGAAAATTATAACTCACCAGCATACATTCAAAGGATGGTGCCACGTGTGTGCAGTGTATGATGACACGAAAACACCTACTATATAGCCACCATATTTTACTTGCGCGTGGACACGTAAGTTCTGAAGCACGGTCACAGAGCTTTCGCTCACGCCCTTATCACCCAAGTCATAAAAAGAGATGCTTCCAGTACCTCAATCTTAAGTTCATTTTTTTGCCTCATCCCTTGATTACAATCCTGTGCAGTTCAGGAAAGCATTGAAGGCAGTTACCACAATGAAGTTTTGATCCGCGGTCTGTTCCAAAAGAGTATTCAGGAAAACTTCGTTTTTGTTTCTACTTTGGCCCTTGGATTTCCTTTAAAATGTCCTTGCAGACAACACAACACAGCTGTAAATTAAGCCCAAAATAAAAGAACCCGGCTGTTTACCCGAAAGACGCGGGTTCGATCCCGGCCGCGGCAGTCGAATTTCGATGGAGGCGAAATTTTAGAGGCCCGTGTACTGTGCAATGTCAGTGCACGTTAAAGAACCCCAGGTGGTCGAAAATTCCGGAGCCCTTCACTACGGCGTCCCTCATAGCCTGAGTCGCTTTGGGACGTTAAACCCTCATAAACCAATCCAAAACCACTATAAAAGAACCCAAGGAGTCTTTGCTTCTGTGAGACTGTTGCGAACGGGTGATGCACCAATCTGCCTGCTCTGCCGGAAGCACTCACTTCACTTCTTTCCTTGAGGTGCGTCGGTGATCACGGCATGCGCCTTTTTCTATGTCTTCTCCTCCTCTCTGTGCTCAGCTCGAAAAGAATATATTATGCTAGAAGTGCCTTTCAGTCAGTTGTGTGGAAGCTTGCTGCTATGTTATCGTGGGACTAATACGTAGTCATACTTGCAGTGATGTTCAGAAATGCGTCCAAACCAAACACTTGCAACAATGCATGACAGCAACGCGTAGAAAACACAAGAATTCTATATATATGGTTTTTCAGGACTGCAGAACAGGGGAGTGGGGCAGAAATGGGACCTTCGAGAAAAGGGAACCGTGATTACTGAAGCATCGCAAGGAAAGAAGCGAAACATGTGGTTTCACCCAAAGACCGTGAATGATAAATGTAGGAGTAACGATTATACTGCCATTTTTCATGCCTCACGTGACCTGTAACCACATGTTGACGTCGCGGTCATTGTTTAGCTGCTTAAACTGTAGCCAAAACTGCCCAAGAAAGTGGATTGCAAATTATATAGCAGCCAAAGGAAAATATCACACAGTACTCTATATATAACAATACCTTACACAATACTATAAAGATAAAAACACTACCCATAAGGAAGGCATCTATATTCTTAATATACCGGCCAGTTTTGTTGATGCACACTTTGCCATAGTTAAGTCGTATTCTATATGCTACACCAGCGCAACAAGAACGTACATGTTTTGGTGCTTCTTCCGGCATCTAGCACGACGATATGGCTCTTCCTCTATTAGTCTGTATAACTGTAACAGCTCGCGTGGCAAAGAAAACACCAGCCGTATGCCATACTGAGAAGCAATTATCCTTAGCTTATGAGACTGTGCAGTTAGGGCATAACCTCATACTTTTCGAAATCAAAATATACGTGTTTCCAAGAACAAAAAGCATTAGGTTACGCCCTACAACACAAAACTTTCATAACCTGAAAGAAAATTGCCTCTAAGTATGGCATACAGCTGGGATTTTTGTACGCCATGTAAGCTGTAGCAGCTATGCAAGACTTGTAGAAGAAAGGCCGCATCGCCATACTGACTGCCGGAAGAAGCACCAAAATATGTATGTTCCTTGCTGCACTGGTGTCATCTATCGAATACCACACAGCTGTGGCAGTGTACATCAGCCAATTTGGCTGGTGTATTAACGACCGCCTCAGAGAGCGCCCATGCCCTTTGGAACAGGCGGTGGATTGAATCTGCCACTTCATTGTAGGGAATGCCACGAATGCTTCCCCGAATGCACAGGACTGCAATCGTGGGGTATGGCAAAAAACAAACTAGAAGGAAGATACAGAAAGTCTCTTTGTTATGGCTTACGAGGCTTAATGTCCCAAACCACCTTAACTGCAGCAACTCAGTAGAGACCACCGATAGTTTCAGCCACCTGGCGTTCTTTAACCTGCACAGACATTGCGCAGTACACGGGCGAGAATCTAGAATTTCACTTCCGATGAAATTGGACCACTGCAGTCGGTATGGAGCCAGCACCTTTCGCGTCAGCAGCCAAGCACCTTATCCACAAAGCCATTGCGGCAATTTGTGTGTCAAGTGTGTGAGCTAAAGCTCTGTGACTATGCTTCAGAAAGAGCTGCTCTTCATGTGCGAGACGCATATGGTTATTATAGTACATGCTTTGGTGTCAGCAAGCATTGTACACACGTAGCACTATCCTTTGATTATATTCTGATGAATTACAATTTTTAAATTCTCTCCTGCCTTTGGAAGTTACGTTGTGCAAGTCAATGCTGACTATGACCTCACAGCTGGGCTGTTAATGAAAAATGTTTCTGAGTAAACCCAGTTGTGAGCAGCGTTTGTCCCATAGAGTCCTCTTGTCCCTGTCTTCTGTGCACATTTAAATTTTCAGTTCAAAAACTATATTGTACCTTCCATCTTTTGCTTGAAAACAGTGAAATGCGACCGCGGCGGCTGCGTTTTTATGGAGGAAAAACGCTAAGGCGC
Source organism: Amblyomma americanum (assembly GCF_052857255.1). Lineage (NCBI taxonomy): Eukaryota > Metazoa > Arthropoda > Arachnida > Ixodida > Ixodidae > Amblyomma > Amblyomma americanum. The sequence continues at coordinate 417,493,966 of NC_135497.1, read as the reverse complement.
CCGTGTGCTGTGCGATGTCAGTACACGTTAAAGATCCTCAGGTGGTCGAAATTATTCCGGAGCCCTCCACTACGGCACCTTTTCTTCCTTTCTTCTTTCACGCCCTCCTTTATCCCTTCCCTTACGGCGCGGTTCAGGTGTCCAACGATATATGAGACAGATACTGCGCCATTTTCTTTCCCCGAAAACTAATTATTATTATTATTAAACTTCATGACTCAATTTTTGCAGTACCTCACTACAATTGCTTTTCTCGGAGACGTATCGTTGCATGTTCTTTTCGGTGCCTTTTAAAATCGCCAGTCTTGCCAATGTAGAACGGTCACATTCGGAACACGGGACGCTGTAAACAACGCAAGGGCACATTTTTCTCGGAAAGAACATCTGACATGAACCAGCGCATGCCTCAGTCTCCTGAGGGTACAGTGCATGCCTACACAGGTGTGAGTGGTGATTTTAAAGGCACCTAAAAGAACATTGTAACACGGATAAAAACCAAGAAGTCATATCTAAAGCTACCGCCTAACACTCTGTATCAACTGGCGATCACATCGTCTAAGGATAGGGCACACGTGTTGACAACTGAAAGAATCTGTTCCGTTGCCTTCACCTCAAATTGTTCTTCAGCCCTTGAAAATAACTTCTCTGTCTTGAAAGGTTTTCAAGGACTCGCATTGACTCTGTGGTAAAGTGGTTTTTGCTATGCAGGAAAGCAGACTTAGTGCAGTTTTGCAACAGGGTCTTAATTGAGCTCAAATATATGTGTCACCCATATGCATTTTTTGGGATCAAAAAGAAGAATGCACGGCTAGAGAGTTGGTGTCCTCCCTTTCTCCCATGTGATATTAACATAAATTCAATAAGTCATAACTGAAACAATGCAAATCTAAAGACTAAACACAGATAAAGGCTTACGGGGTGTTATAGCAGCTGGGGTGGCGATGGCAGCTGGGGTGACGATGGCAGCCGGGGTGGCGATGGCAGCCGGGGTGGCTATAGCAGCCTCAGCGGTGATGGCAGCCGGACTTCAGGAACATCCGGACACTCATTGCCTAAAACAGAAAAATGCCTGCATATTTTGAGTATGCAATCATTTTACTAATGTTTAAAAATTTAGGCATTTCCAATTACCAGAAATTGCAGAACTTTCTACTGCAGAGCCCAACTCGTAATGCTTTGCTTTATTCTCTGGATTCTTGTATGATCCTGCAAAAGACTAGAGATCAAACACCCAACCCAAGTGCAGTCCCCACTAAAATTGCTCCCTCACATGAAAATAAGGCAAACTTTTAATGCAACAATTCCTGGATATTACATTCAATGCAATAATTCCTGGCTATTACAAACACATAAACACTTTACTGTAGGCATCTGGGGTCGAACATCTTGAAGCAGCCTGTGAGCTATGAAAGACAATGTAGGTAAGGGGTGTAGATTATCATGTGACCTTCGTGGCTAAGCACACAGCCTCCGCGGTAGCATGAGTGGCCTTTGCTGCATATGTTGTTTATTTCCTGCTAGGCTAGAAGTGGGTGGACGATGATTCACGACAGTGTTCCACTAGAATTTTTATGCACAAGGTGCCACAGCTGTCACAGGGCAGGGTCAACTGGAGGGACACTGGAAAGGCCTTTGTTCTGCATTCAATGCAATTAGACTGATAATGACAACTACATATGTAAAGAAATATTCTGCATAGATACCGGTCAGTGGCACAAATATTTCCTGTTCTTATATCTGGGCAGTGTGCGATAACATGGGAATGTGAACAAAAACCTAAAGTGTGGCAGAGTTTTGATCGTGGTATACAAAGTGTCGTGCATGCTAAATAACGCTGACTTTTGTGTGATCAGCACGATTACTGCAAGTTTTCTCTGATTGACAATGATATGCTATTTTGAAATTATTTTTTGCTCAGTATGCATCCTTCTGTGATGCCTCTATCACTGGTCTGTTATTTACATGCAGCAGTAGAGATGCGGGTTGCTACAAGGTAAAATGCACATGTTAAAAGAGTCTTAACATATAAGCTATTAATAGCACCATTCCCTGTGCATGTGCCACAGAGGCAAGTGGCAGCTTAAGTAGGTGGAGGATATTAACTCGGGTGCACACATACGCCCCACTGCTAGCTCTGTCTTTGTTGCACCAGAGCCTTTAGGCCTTCAAAGTCGTAGTACATGTCAGCATAGTCATGCCCATTTCTTCAATTGCATTGTCACATGTGTCCGAAGCTGATGGGAGCAGGCATGATATATGATTAACCCGACAAAATGGAAGCAGGTGCCAAGGGCAAAGACAATGCTAAAGTGGTGCACTTCCTGGAATATGCCTCCGCCATATTTCCAAAATAACGAAGTGGTGCTGCAGTCGCTAGAAGCCTCAAAGCAGGCAAAAGGCCAGGAAGCCGAACATTGGTGCGGTTTTGGTTACGTATTTTTGAACCTTAAAATGCAATTTAAGTTTATTTGCATCACAAGAGCGGTAGGTGCTTCGAGCTTATTAATTTCACATGAAGTATAGGGTCGTCCACTTTCAGTTTGAACACTGCTCCGGGCCAGCGGCGCTCTGCGCAGCGCCTCTCGAGTGCCTGGGTAACTAGCGCGCATGTGCAGTGAAAACCATAGGCGTGGCTTTCGCCGCGTCCTCTCCTGCAACGCGCCAGCACCGCTAGATTTATCTCGCTTTGCAGTGAAGATCACTTTCGCATTCAACGCAGAGCGTCCGGGGGATTACTGTTTTCAACACATCAACTTAGAAGCCCAGCACCTGCGCGTGTTTGAGATCTGCATCCAAGGTAGCAAAGGCTTTTCGTTATCGTTTTTTCTTTCAATCAACACATAATAAAAGGCAGATACAGTGAAAAACTTCGTCCAATAGTGAGTTCAAGCGGTTTGCTTGGAGGCTAGGGCCGCCACTTAGCTGAAATATTTTATTCATTCAAGCACGTCTTGCGCAGCAGCCAGAATAAGCCGGTTACTCACGAGTGCTTTCATCCGCTCAAAGCGCCGCTCGGCAATGTTAGTACTAAATATATAGTGCGCTGCCATGGAGGCAGATTAATACAAAGCCAGTATGAACACCAACACTGCACCGTAAAAATGGTCCAAAAACAGAGTGTATCAAAAACATGGGCATGTATTGCTCATCTGCGGGAAAACAGTGGTCGCATATCAGCAGCAACCAAGGTCGTCTTTGAGACCACTGTAAATCATTTCCACAAGAATGCTAGGGTGTGTGAATTCATCAGCCGTTATTTTATCAAAATCATGAAGCTCCCTAGCAGCCTAGTCCATTGTGCCTTAAGCTAAATAAGCAAATAAAAAATTTCGCCTTACCTGCACCTGTATTGCCAGTCAATAAATTTAGCACTGACATTGTACTAGGGTGGGGTACTTTGTTCAGATGAAAGCACCCATGAATCGGGATATTCTGGCCACTCGACACGAAGTGCTTCAAATTACAAAATATCGCATCTATGTGGCGGAAGGCTACACGTAAACTGCTTGAAATTACACTTGGATGAAGTTTTTCTTCCTCTCAGCCTTTCATTATGTGTTGATCGCAAGAAGAAACGATAAGCAAAAGCTTTCGCCACCCTGGATGCAGCTCTCAACCACGCGCAGGTGCTGTGTTTCTAAGCTGCTACATCGGAAACAGTAATTCCCCGGGCGCTCTACGCTCAATGCGAAAGTGATCTTCGCTGCAAGGCAAGATTAATCCAGCAGTGCTGGCGTGCTGTAGCAGACAACGCGGCGAAAGCCACGCCTATATTTTTCACTGCACCTGCGGGCTAGTTACCCAGGCACGCGAGAGGTGCTGCGCAGAGTGCCGGCTGCCCGAAGCAGTGTTCAAACCTGAAAGGGACAACCCTGTACACGCATGGACTTGCAATGACCACGTACACATAATGTGAGAAACACTATGGCACCATGTATATATATTGTATATGTAGTTGGTGGCAAGCAGAAAGCATGTTGCTGCAACTGAATTCTATGCTGGCCATTGAATGAAATTTCACGTCCGTGGTGCTCCGAATAGCTGGGGTAATCCTAACTCTAGCACATTACTTGGATGAAGCGCCAGAACCATATCAACCGAGGAGGGCTGCACTTACTCTCTGCTGATATCTACCATTCAATGGGTTGCCAGTTAGCACTACACTCCATCCGTGTAATCCTCATTGTCTTGCGAAGTGTTTCGCTCATCAGTTCATTAGCTTCATCATCATCATTATCATCATCATCAACCTTACTACACCTACTGCAGGGCAAACGCCTCTCCCATGTCTCTCCTATTAACCCTATCTTTTGCCAGCTGCATCCACCCTTTGCCTGCAAACTTCTTAATCTCATCCGCTCATTAGCTTAACCCCTTAACAAATCGGTTGCCAAGCACTGGAGATGTTGAAAAGATGCAGTGACTGAGATCTTAAAGTACCACTACATTACAAACTACAGCTTGTGCACTCAATTTTAGTAGGCTACAACGTAAAAAAAACGCAGTTCGTAACGCTGAGCCATAATGCGCAGAATCCTGTATTTCTTTCGTATTAATTTTCGTATCCGTATTTATTTCGTGCAACAGATCCAGCAAAGTCATCGTCTACATTTGACGTGAACTTACCTACGTGCAACATTCAGTTCTACCGAACGAAGGCAATCAGTACGTTTGCCTGACAGTGAAGAGCCGTGACCTGACGTTTACGCTACTGGCGGTGTACTTGGCGCATCATGTCGTTTCGACGCCAGAAGGTTGAGTGGTTTGATGGCAGCTACACCTGCTCCGTGGGTTATTATGGGTGACTTCAATGCTCATCACACCATGTGGGGAGGCGTTAGGATGGACGTTAGGGGAAGACAGCTTGTGTCCTTCGCCTCTGACCATGACCTCCAGTTCCTGAATGACGGAAGCCCGACCTATATACGAGGGGTGACTTATAGCAGCTGCTTGGACTTGACTTTCGTTTCAAAGTGCCTTAACAAAAGCGTCCGGTGGTTTTCGGATGTAGAAACTCATGGCAGCGACCATATCCCAACCTATCTGATTATTACCAGCCATTCCACATTTTTCCCAGCCACGTGTAGGCAGCGCATTGACTGGACAGTTTTTAAATTACTTATGGAGGCTGCTTGCGCAGAGGGCTTCTCTACCGGTCTTGAACAAAAAATTAAGGAGGCCATGGAACACACCACCTGCCCTTTTAACCCTGTCGCTAACTACACCGATTTTGACTTCGAATTGCAGCGACTGCGATCACAACGGCGCAGGACAGAGCGCAGATACCGACGCACAAAGTCGCGCCTAGACCTAAGAGGTGCCAGGCGCATACAGAAGAAGATTCAGCGCAGAATTCAGGCACTGCAAACACAACGGTAGAGGACATTTTTCCGAACACTTGATCCACGGAAGCCTTTGTCACGCGTTTGGAGTGTAATTCGAGGTCTACGCACGTACCCTCACCAGCACTACACGTTCAAATCCGTAGCGCTCCACCAAAGGCGCAGTGTGGTTGAGGTAGCTGAAGATTTCTGCGCAAGAATAAGAGGCCCTCCGAATCCAGGCGCAACGCTGCACTGCAACAATGTCCCACCCTCACGGGATTCTTGGATGGATGCACTATTCTCCATGGAAGAAATTGATGCTGCGCTGGCTTGTTGTAGAAGGTCATCATCACCAGGGCCCGATGGTGTGACGTACTCCGCACTTGCCAACCTTGGCAAAGAAGCTCGACGGGCTCTTTTGGACACTTATAACAAGCCATGAACTGCTGGCATCGTTCCTCATTATTGGAAGACCAGTCGCCTGGTTCCACTTCTTAAGCCGGGGAAATCACCGCTCGACCTTTCATCATACCATCCAATTGCACTCGCCAGCTGCGTCGGCAAAGTCATGGAAAGAATGCTGCTCACACGCGTGGAATGGTACTTGGAGCAATATCAGATTTATCCAACCTTCATGTCTGGGTTCCGAAGGGGCCGCTCTTCTATCGACAACGTGGTTGACCTTGTAACGTCCGTGCACCACAGCAAAAGTTTGAAAAGATTGACCGTAGCATTGTTTTTGGATATCAAGGGCGCGTACGACAACGTAACGCATCAGACCATTTTGGACGCAATGGAAGCTGCTGAGATCGGAGGCCGCACGTTCAGCTGGATACGTAGCTATTTATCAGAGAGGTCGTTTTTTATCCTGACTGCGGACGGACCAACGTCCTTACACCGAAATTCGCGCGGAGTCCCTCAGGGTGGAGTGCTGAGCCCAGTTCTCTTCAACCTTGCTCTCAACGGCCTGGTCGACGTATTGCCACAATCTGCTCAGATCTCGGTATATGCAGACGACATCTGTATTTGGGCATCAGGGGTGACCCGTCCTCAAGTTCGTGCAAGACTTCAAAAGGTGACATCGATATTGACATCTTATCTTCGCTTGCAGGGCCTGACCATTTCGACCGAAAAGTGTTCGCTTGTGGCGTTCACACGCAAAATAATGTCACGCTACACCATTTGCATTAATGGTGAAGCTATTCCCTATGAGAGAAGCCACAGATTCCTTGGTGTTGTCACCGACAGGAACCTCTCGTGGAGTCCACATGTCTACGACATGAGAAAGTGACTAATTGCGATTGTCCACGTCCTCTCCTTCCTCGCGGGAAAGTCCTGGGGCACATTAGTGCGCTCTATGCTGCAACTGTACCGTTCCCTATTTCTGGGCTACATGCGGTACAGCCTTACGATATTCAGTTCCATTAGAAAGACAAATATCAAGACTCTTCAAAGTGTGCAAGCGCTAGCTCTCCGTATCTGCCTTGGACTGCCTAAATGTGCATCAACAGCAGCAACTGTTCTTGTTGCCAGGGAACATCCTGTTACTACATACATTGCTGTTGACACCATGAGAATACATATTCGGCACTTCACACGGGTTCCCTGTCATCCCCTCGCAACACTCCCAATAATTAGGCCGCGTACTGCATTCGCCAAAGTCATTGAAGCTCATCGCGCATATCTTCCATCGGAGTTCACCCCTGCGTCAAGACCGTGCTCACCTGCATGGAGTCTTCATGAACCTCGGGTTCACCGCTATATTCCTGGAATTACGAAGAAAACTTGTGTATCACTACCCGCTTTCAAACAACTGTTATTGAATCACCTGCATTCTTACCACAGTTACCGCATACATGTTTACACAGATGGAACAGTTCACTCGACCAGTTCTGCGGGGTCGGTGGTGATACCGGACAGATCCATCTTCATGAAAGTGAAGACGACCTATCCAACATCTTCAACTGGTGCGGAACTCGCAGCCTTACGGGCTGCGGTAGAGTTCACCAGTAAGGAACCTCCACATGACTGGACGGTTTCCATCGACTCTAAAGCAACCCTTCAAGCCCTGCAAGCTGCGCTACGCCGCGGGTCGCAGGAACAACTTGTTGCTGAGATCCGTCTACTGTACCACGGCACCGTTTCCAAAGGTCATGACATCATTTTTCAATGGCTGCCAGGACATTGTGGTATTAACGGTAATCACCAGGCCGATGCGGCTGCGCGTTCGGCTCGCAACGACGGACTTCCAGTGAGGATCCTAATATCAAGACCTGACGCAGCGTGTGGGCTTCACCCTTTGGCGCTGGAGCTCACACTTTTAGCGTGGAACACGGGAGAGTTTTGCAACCTCCGCCTCAAGGAACTGTACCCTGTACTGCGCCTTCGTCTTCCACGTAACTTAGCACGTCGTGACGCAACATTGTTATGCCGTTTATGGATCGGCGTTGCTTTTACCAACCACTATGCTTTCCGGATGGGGATGGCCGACAGTCCTGCCTGTGAAAGCTGCGGATGTGAGGAGACCATCGCTCATCTTCTCTGTGAGTGCCCTGCTTTTGCGAGTGCAAGACACACTGTGTTGGGCCCTGGACCGCCTCTCTCCTCGCCCATTAGCAGAGCAAAAGATCCTCGGTCCGTGGCCACAGCAGTCGACTGCCCTCAAGGCATACAAGGATTAGAGCGACAAATTGTGACAGCGTTGTGCATGTATGTGTGTGTCATGCCTTTTTCCTATTCTCTCTTCCTCCTTTTAGCCCCCTAATCCCTCTCCCCCAGTGCAGGGTAGCCAACCGGAACCCCTTTCTGGTTAATATCCCTGTCTTTCCCTCCTCCTCTTTATCTGTCTATCTATCCTGTATTTCTCCTCTGGCCAGTCAGAGCAGTAAGCGAAATCAGCTTCCTAATGTGCAACTATACAGAATTATGAAACCAGCCAGGCACCATAATTCGAGAATGCAGACCTTATAAATGTTTCCTGCGATTAGCTTCTAGCTTGGGTTAAAAGAACTTTTAATAACAGACTACTTTGTCGTGGAGACATTCTGTGCAGTGGCCCGGAATGTGGGAAGTGGTTCACTGCGGTACCGTCGATGCCAAGAGGCACTGCTTATACCGGGTGGCCAGTTTTTCTAGCACGGTATCCCCACCATCCTTCAACAAATCTATTGTTACCTGATCCTCCGCAGCTGCTTTTCCTTTTTTCATAGCTTTTAAAGCTTTCTTAACCTCGCCGTTTCGTTACTGGCAGAACGTTTGATTGCTCCTCTCCACTGCCAATCTCAATGTCCTCACTACTCTGAATAATGTATAGGTCAGTATAGAAGTCCTCTGCTACTTTGACTAACTTGTCCATATTTTTAATGACATTGCCCCCTTAATTTTCCCTAAGCGCATATATCTGAACTTTGCCTATGCCTAATCTTGTCACTGCTTCTAGGCTGCCGCAGTTCTTTAGAGAATGCTCGATTTTCTTTATATTATACTTCCTTATGTCGTATATTTACGCCTGTTGATCAGCTTTGATAGCTCTGCCAGTTCTATCTTGTCTGTTGGATTAGAGGTTTTCACACTTTCTCATTGCTTAATCAAATCTTTCGTCTGCTTGGATAGTTTACTGTTGTCCTCTCTAACTATTCTACCGCCTACTTCTTCCGTGCACTCGGTAATGATATTTCTGAAATTATTGTTCACTGCTTCTACACTGAGGTTGTTTTCCTCGGTTAAAGCCGAATATGTGTTCTGTAGCGAGATCCTGAATTCTTCTATCTCCCCTCTCACCGCTAATTCTTTGATGTACTTCTTCCTTACTAGTCTGATCCGTTCCCTCTTCAAGTCCAGACTTATTTGAGACCTTACCATTCTGTGGTAACTGCATCACACCTTTCTGATTACTTCCACATGCTGCACAATGCCAGGGTTAGAACACAGTTTGAAGTCAATTCCATTTTTAGTCTCCCCGTTAGAGCTTTTCCATGTCCACTTTCGGTTCTTTCGTTTTCTGAAGAAAGCATTCATGATTCCCAAGTTATTGCATTCAGCGAACTCAATACCTACCTTCTGCTATTCCTCGGGCGAATGCCATATTCATCTACTGCCTGGTCTCCAGCCTGCTTTTTGCCAACATTCACACTGAAGTCTCCCATTATTACAGAATACTGTGTTTTTACTTTCCCCATTGCGATTCTACATCTTCGCAGAAGCTTTCCACTGCCTGGTCATTATGAGTATATGTAGGCGATTAGGCCTGTGGGAAGACAGCTAGCTGTTCCCATGTGGGCTCTGCAAGAAACAGGCAAGCGTTGGCAAGGCTGACATATTCAGTTGGTCTACTTATATTAGGGCATGAGGCGGGCACTTGTGTGTGTTGAAAGCTCCCGCAATGCACACTGGTGGCACACTAAGCTAGCTAAGCTTCCCTCTGCACTGTCGTGCCCACTTATAATCAATATGACAGTCACTGCGATGGCATACATTTTATCCAGGGTTCGTATTCTCTGTATATTCTCTACTATAGTTTAAAATAAAAGGCAAAATCGGTGTTAAGTTTTTGTAAGACTTATGTACATCGGCTTCTTTACACTGAAAAGTGGCAATCCTTGCCACCAACAATCTGCTTAAGGAATATGATGTTACTAATTAAAAATTCAGCAATTAGAGCAACTAGCGCTGTGGTTGCTCTGCAATTTTTGACCATGTTCTAAGGATGCAGCTATGATACTGGCGCAACGCATGTGCGTACAGAACATATGAATTGCACTGCATACTGTGTGCACACTCCCCCCCACCCCACTGCCCCTCCGAAACACAAGTTAGAGAGCTGACTGGGGCGGGCGACGTACTTGCTGGGCCAGCAAGTTACACCACGTGATCAGAAATCAGTGCCGAGAGCACTTTTAATGATTGATCACCAACCACGAGCACTAATATTGCTTTCAAAGTTGCCCGTGTCTTGTGCGCCCAATGATTTTGCTTACTTAAGACCAACAGGTACATGCACAAACATCGACTGACACCACAGCTTGTTGGTACGCACTTGGTCTACGGCTTTAAAGCAGTATAGACGCCCAATTTTTGGCTGCGTGTTTTCTTTCAAATGATGCGGTAGACATCAGTGTATACACAGATCACTGTGTGGTTTTCGCCTAAGACCGCTAAATAATTTATACAGTTGACTCCCGATATTTTGAAGCCGCATAATTGGAATTTCCAGTTAATTAGAAGTGAAGCATATTTTGATCCTGTCAATTTAGCATATAACCCTACAGAAGAAATCACTCGATAATTGAACAATATTATATTGACTGCTTTCCTGATAACTGCACTGTCAAGGTGCAGCAAATGTTGCAATGCACAAAGACATCCTCCTGTTTGTACGATTTCTCTGGGCTGCTGGCATCAGAAAAATTTTATAATGATATCAGCAGCTCTTCTATCTCATTACTTTCAAGGAATTTGTGGAACAGCATTGCAAATATATATTGTCACCGCAAAAGTGATGTAAGAAAGTACCAGTAGAGCCTTCAAGTGACAAAGCAAACTATCTGATTCTGCACACCTATCTTTCTTCGAATAGTTCACAGTGCCACTGCAATGTGGAGTCGATTTCATACAAATTAGCAAAACATTGTAGTAGATAAGCCTGTTAGCATGAAATCTATTTGCATCAAAGGCCGATGACTGCCATAAAAAGGAACGGCTAAAACAGGCATTTTGGTGTTCCCTTTGTTACAGCAAGGTTCAACTGTATATTTTAAACATCAGCAATTATTCGCCAATTATATGGCTTTGATTTCCACCTTCAAGAGTGCACACTGCCGCTCTTGAAGGCCTTCGAAATCACCACCCAGTTCCGTGCTGCTTCACTGTCTCAATACATTATACATGGCTCGCACGTCGCATTCAGTGCCCATCGGTTGCCAGGCGGCCATGCTGTGCTCAACCACCACCAGATTGCCTCT